>NC_062965.1:29038601-29145470 GCF_023119035.1 Salvia hispanica
GCTTAACCTTATAAGCTTATGATGAAATGCAACTTGAGCTTCGATTTAATTAAGGTAACGAGTATATGATCACATGAAAAGGCTTCTAACGTAGTTTGCGAATCATGATCTTATTGGCTTGAATATTCTCCTTTGTTTTCTTATTAGCATATTGAATTTGTAAAAGATATACTCCATCGTTCCATGTTACATGCACTTTTATTTTAGCTTGTAAATTTGTGAACGGTTTTTTAGTATAGTTAAATTAGCATTTTAAGTGTAATGAAAGAACACTTAATAAGAAAATATTTAATTATCTCTAAAATATCAATTAAATATTTTAATTTTTACTTAAAATCTAAATAGTTTAATAGTTTAGAATGAGCTGAACTAGAAAAATGCGAGTAACATGAGACATAATGAATATATTTTTTTCCCTAATATACAATTTATGATCTTACTCATCATCATTTATAGCTTGATCATATGATTTTCGGTATCATTCAGACATAGTTAATTTTCTTATAATTCCCAACAGTATATTAGTAGTAGTGTAGTACTAGTATGGAGTAGTTTTTAAACTTCCTGTTAGAGTATTATTTTTACTATGAAAAATGAAAATCATGTACTTAATGTACGAAATTTGAATTGGATTTCAAACCAACAAAAGTTTAAAAAAAAAAAAATACTACTACTACTAGACATAAAATCAACATCTCAAGGACTTCTGGCATGCTTATATATGTTGCCGATAATTGAATGATTGGAATGTACTAGTAATTGTAAAAATATTACAATTACTAGTAGTTTAACACATACGGAGTATTGCTTATTATGTTGCCGATAATTGAATGATTGGAATGTACTAGTAATTGATAAAATATTACAATTACTACTAGTTTAATACGGAGTATTTTTTCCCCAGAATATTTGCTGTATTATTTAAAGTTTGGAAAAGCCGTTTGTGAAGTAAACAGAAATGAATAAGATATTCTGTTGTGGGGAAGATTTGGTTATTAAAAAAGAGAGTAGATTTGTGCTAGTAAATAGGCCAACAGTAGCTCGACGTGGCAACTTGTATATCAGTTGTGTCTGACACCAATGACCATTTACACCCATCGCGACATTGGCCGACACCACCTGATCACTCGCACCCCTATCCACTCTCCCACACGCCCACACGTGTCATATCCACCCCACCTAGCATACTCCTATATTTTTTATTAACTCACAATACTAACTTTCTTTGTCCTTATTAATAGTGCACTTTAAATTGACACAAATTTTTCAAAATTACTAGTAATAAAAAATGGATTAAAAAATTTAGTTAGATAATAAATCTTACTTTTATATACTTAAATATTAATTTTAGAAATAAATGTGAATGAGTTAGTGGGTGGGAATTTTAACTAAATATAGTACTCTCTTCGTTCCTTGTTAATAGATGTATTTTTTTGATACGGAGTTTTAGAATAGTGTGTTAAATGCATGGTGGAAAAAGTAAGAGAGATGAAGAGAGAATAAAGTAAAAAAAAAAATTATTTTTTGCTAAAAATAAAAATAACTTAATTAACTTGGAACTTCTCAAAATAGAAAAATGAATCTATTAACATCCATATTGAGTACTCATTTCGACTCATTAAGTATCAATCCATTTGCTTTTTAGACCAAATATTATGTAGTAGGAGTAAGTAGTATTACTCGTACATCCTCCGTCCCTTAATAAATGGCATACTTGAGGAATAGTACATAATTTTAAGATATGTTATTTTGTTTGTTAGGTAGAGAGAGAAGATATATTTATATTAATTTGAGAGATAGTTTTTCATAAAAAAGAAAATATAACATCTTTTGTGGGATAAACTAAAAATGATAGTGTGACATTTATTATGAGACGGAAGAAGTATTATATTTTGTGTTAATAAAAACATAATAAATTAAGTGAAAAAAATAGAAATAATGTTATTTTTATCTTAAAATATATTTTATTTTTTAATTGAATAAAGAGAATAAAAAATAAATATGATAATTGACAAACGGACTAACATAAAACTTACATCGAACATAGATAATTGAGAAACGGACTAAAATAAAACTTTAATAGTAAAATGAATTATCTGATGTAAATAATGGTGTGTGAAATGATGTCGAATAACCGACTAGCAACGACCGATTATATGACATGATATGATATGAGACGCGGTCACTGTCACAATATTTTTATGTATCCAAGGGTATAACCGTCATTTGCTCTCGTCACTAAAATATTGAGATTAGAATATTTGCTGGGATATTTGTTTGAGACAGATAGAGAGAGAGAGTGTGTGGAGTTTTAGTTCAGTGACTCGCATCTCAACACTGAGCTTCTCTACGCTGCGGCAAATGCCGGAAAATTGGGCGGCTGTAAACCTAGAGCAGCTGAAATCGTCGAGAATGCAAGATATGCATGGCATCGGAGAAGAAATCGGCGCCGGAGGGAGGTTTATCGGCGCCGGAGATAGGCGGATGCGGCCGCACAACCACCAGGTCGTCAAGTGCCCTCGCTGCGACTCGCTCAACACCAAATTCTGCTACTACAACAACTACAACCTCTCGCAGCCGCGCCACTTCTGCAAGAGCTGCCGCCGCTACTGGACCAAAGGCGGCGTCCTCCGCAACGTCCCCGTCGGCGGCGGCTCCCGCAAAACCAAGCGCTCCAAGCCTAAAACAAATGCCTCCGCCGCCGCCGACGACGCAGAGGAAAAATCCACCGCGCAGAGCTCCAGCAGCGAGAGCTCCAGCCTCACCACCTCCGCCGCCGCAGTCGCAACCGCAACCGCAACCGCTCCTCCTACGTCCTCCGCCGCGGCGGAACCGATCCACACCACGCCGGATTCCGCCGTGATGTACAATTTCGCCGACGCGAGCTTCTCCAACGTGAATCCGATCGCAAACCCTAGCCTCGATCAGTCGGCGGAACAGATCTTCGCGGCGGAGGTGGAGAGCTTCACGGGGATGATGACGTCACCGGAGGAATTGATGATGGAGCTCGACATCGCGACCGCGACGGCGCCGGCGGAAAAAGCGGAGGGGTTGAAGATGGAGGATATTGGCAATGAGGCGCTGGATTGGGGGAGCAGCGGCGACGGCGGAGATCAAGGGCTGTTTGATCTAACGGCTGGCGTTGATCCGGATTACTGGAGTCAATCCGACTGGACTGACAATGACCAATCCCTAAATTATCTTCCGTAGTAGAGTACTCCTCAGTACTAATCCCCCATCTCATTATTTATCACTAATTACTGTTATTATTATGATATAATTATTATTTTGTTTCACTACACTGATATTTCTTAATATCAAATATTGTTTTTTTTTCGTAGAAAATTGTAAAGGTCATTTTGGTGCTCCAATTGTAAACTATTTACAAATAAATTACGCTGGTTAAATGCAGATTGATTATATAAATGTCTTTTTTTAATCGAATTTTATACTAATACCATTACGTTTATATTAAAATTATAAATATCCCAACTCCCCTACTTGCATTAATTGCAACCTTATTACCTTGATTGCAAGTAATTGATTATAAATTTATTAAACAGATATCTGGTTGCTAACTGTTTAATAAAAGATCCTTGTGGTTGTACTAGTTTAGGCTCTTGTAAAAAAGTGAGAGTAGTAAAATCTGATACTAATTCACATGGTGTTATATTTGTTCATTTCAAGTTCTTTCTTGTACTTCTATTTTTGGGCAAAATATCAATAGAGCTTTCATGTTAATTTTCAAGTTTTTGTCAAGGTACAAGCATGTAAGTGCATTCATATTAGTTGATACAATTACGACTATAATTTATCAATCATTTTTGTGAAATTTCATCGTAGTTTTTTTAAACACTTAAATACTAGTAGTACTAATAATTTAACCTAACAAAACATTAACATGTCAAAAAGAATTTTTTTTAAAGCGAAAACCTCAATCGAAGTTACCCAATCTGATTCAGTAGAGCACAAAGTGAAAATATAGTTTATGAATTAAAAATCGATTTTCATGATTTCAATGTCTACGCCGATCGACGTACGTATGTAATTGTAATTCATCGAATCTTCATTTAAAATATCCAACTAGTATTTTTTTAAAAATACTTAAACAGGAAGTTATTGTCATTTCGATTTTGGTGGTTCTCTAATATTGTAAGTACTATATTTTTGTCCACCACTGCACATATATATTATAATATGTATATGTAAACGTATATGTGTGTCTTATGAATAAAATACTTATTAAATTGCTTGAAATAGTATGCTCCAACTGAAATCAAATGTGACGACCCACGTACATTACATGATTTTAACTTGCTAGGCATATCGACATTTTCTTGGAAATCTTTCTCTGTGAAATTAACTGTGCTGTCCCTGCAGACATTTTACAATTATGTAGAGTAGCTCTTTATCTAGAGTTGGGAATATAATTGCAATTAAAATTTAACCCCCACCTATTTTTGTTCCCTATATTATCCATAAAACAATAGTGAAAAAAAGTGTAGATCCTAAATATTATTATAAGTAATTAGTTAGAGTATGTTATCTCTAACTAATGAAAAAAAAATTATTAATAACAAAGAATTTTTCACAAAGAACGCCAAAGAGGTCTTAAACTAAGATTATCTAGGGTATTTACTGATCTTATTTAAAAGAGTTTACAAACACTTGATGAAGTTTATAAGATAGTATTAGCTGGTTAAGTTATGAAAGTATTTAGAGTCTTAGTGACATAATCTTATAAGTTAGAGATATAAAAACATAAATTTATCCCCAGTTTTTAGCCAAGTGCTACATTGGTTTCTCCCTTATTTCTCCCTTATTTCTCCCTAACTCAACATTTCATTTTTACATCATTATTTTTTATATTATTTAATTTTCCCTACAAATGTATTTAATAAATAGACTAATAATGAACAATTCATCGTTGTATTAATCATTGGAAAATATAATACAACGAGAAAAAAAACTACAAATAAAAAACGCAAATAAACAAAGATTTAAAAAAAAAATCTAAGACGGAGGGGCCGGAGGGGCGTCGGGATCGAGCCCCAGCGTACTCTGCAGGTGTTGGATGCATTTCCAGAGGGCCGCCTTTTCTTCAGGGGTCCCGCCGCCGGTGAAGTACAGCGTGTACATCTGGGTCAGATTGGCGACATTGCTCGAATAAGTGGCTTTTTCTAAGTCGATGACGGATTCCGACGCGACTTCCGACGTTGCGCCCTTCCCCTTCCGCCTCCCCTTCGCCTTCTTCACTCCCTCCGGGCGCTCGTGCGGACCATCCCCACTCAAGTCGATGTGGGCCGCGCTCCCCTCGCTCTCCGAAACGCTAAGTCGCGAGCGCACCGATTTCCCGTGCAGCGCGTCGTGCATTCCCGTCCGGAATTTGGGGAGATCCTTCAGCTTATCGTAGATGTTCCAATACTTGAAGCCCTTCGTCGACAAGTACTGGCTACTATACATCCGGATGGCCTCATCTCGGACCATGTGCTCGTTCTGGCCACTCGTCATGTGAGTCATCAAGTTAGAATAAATACCGTTGAAGTGCCCAAGTAGCTCCTCAGTGAGCGCGGCGCTCTAATGTTCGGACGGATCGCCTCTCACGCCATGGTCCTTCATTTGCAAGTGGGGGTTTTGGCTCTCAGTATTTCTCATAGGCAATCCGCTCCCTGCATATACATCTTGGCTCAGAAGCTTGCCGCGCCCGCGTCTCCAGGACGGGTGGTCCGCCTCAGCCAGCCGGCTATCACTGACTCTGCAAGAGCGTAAAGCAGTCCTTACCCGCTTCGGCCTCTCATCGGAACCTCCAGACGGGCCGCAGCCTCGACGACGCCGCGCGCTTCCCCTCCCGCTTCTCCTAGTAGGCGGTGTTCTGGTGGGCGCTTTTTCCACTCAAGTCCTCCGCGCTCGCTGTCGCGGGGCTCCGAGATTCTTGGTCGCCTTCTCGGGTTGATCCGGGGGTGTCGAACTGGGGCCGATACACATCGTCGGCTGGAGAGGGCATTCTGCCGGCAGAGTTGAAGTACGGAGAAAGTCTCCGCGCCGGAGGAGTCTGGCAAAAGGAGACGGACCCCCGTATGGAAGTTGGCCGGGAGGAGAACCCATCGCCAACAACGAGTGCATCCACTGCTCGTTTGCTTCATCCGTGTTGGGAATTTGTGAACTCGACTCTTTCCCCTTACCCTTATCCTTACCCGAGCGGGAACTTTTCTTCCAAAAGCTCATAATTTTGATGAAAATTGAAGATTGGGAGAAGAGATTGAAAATGGAGAGAATGAAGATTGTGGGTGATGAATGGAGGAAGTGGAGGAAATATTTATAGGGGTGGAATGTAAAATAGCCGTTGGGTTCAAAAAAAAAAAAAAAAATTTAAATTATCGCCGATTATCGCCGAGCGTCGCCCACAGTGGCCGGCGATCGCTCGGCGATTCCGGCGATAAATCGCCACTCGGCGACGCAACGGTAACATTATCGCTAAGATTATCTAGGGTATTTACTGATCTTATTTAAAAGAGTTTACAAACACTTGATGAAGTTTATAAGATAGTATTAGCTGGTTAAGTTATGAAAGTATTTAGAGTCTTAGTGACATAATCTTATAAGTTAGAGATATAAAAACATAATTAGAAAGAGTAAATGAATTAAAGTGTATGACAAATTATAGCAAATTCATTTTTGTAAAGAGATTGTTGTTCACACATAAAACTTTGAAAAGATAAGTTAGGATTTTTGAAATTATGTTTTGGGTTGTTTATAAGTTGAAGGATTCAGAACTTATAATCTGTTGTTTTGATAAAAAATTTTTAAAAAAACTTTAATAATATTAAACAATTTTAAGCTATGCTTATGAGCTCAACCAAACCCATTTTTATACTACTATTAAGAAATTAGCATTTCCAGATAAGAACTTTGACACACATACATCTATTTGCGTATGGTTGGATGCTTGACGATTTTAGTTAAGACACATTCAAACTTGTAATTGCTATATAAATAGAAGTTTTGTTTTATTTTATTAATATAGATTGAAATGTTGGTTTAAGGTGGAGATTAAAGGGAGTGTGCATGTAATTAAGTGTCCGTACGTATGTAATAATGTATGCATGTGGATGGCGCCAATGAGGTGGTCGGTTGGTGCCCGGGAAATTGACCTTTCTTATCACCCACGTGGCGCACTGATGTCGACGTCACAACTCTTCCCTACTTCGTGTCATTTTCTCATTGGTCCTACGCCCTTAATAAAATACAGTACTATACACATGTATACTCATAAGTACTCCACAGTATAAATGTCTACATTCCCACTCCACTATCAAAGTATACTACTACTACTATTTCAAGATGTATTAACACACACACACATAGGCATAAGTTTAACACGAGATATGGCTTCTTTAAACGCGATTACTTCATCAATAGTGTACAATTCTGATCACTTTTAAAAATAAATGCATGTTAATATATTGAATTAAAATTTTGGTTTTTTATTGGTGAAATTGATTTAGTTTAAATAGGACTCTTAAACAACAATTAATATAGTACCGATTCACGTATAAGTGGTGATAATATATGGTGGGTGCATATGTGGGCCTCCAAAATTAAATAATAAAGCAGGCCCCTACCCCCTCCTTGCAAGTGGAAACTAAGTATACTTTCTAGTACATAATTCAGTTTGAATTTGATCACAAAGGTATTGTTTAAACTTTAAAGATTAAATACAACGGAACTTTAACTGTGACGTAGCTCATTGATTATTCGGTTTTATTACATGAAAGTATAGAACAAGTTAAAAAACAATTGCGGTGAACGTGGATCGAACACGTGACCTTCAGATCTTCAGTCTGACGCTCTCCCAACTGAGCTATCCCCGCCTGATATTTATTTGCTACATAAAGCTCGACATTGAATATTTGTAGAAAATTAATAAAAATATGAGTAAGTTTTATCTTACTAGTTTTTATATATATATTGTTTATGTAAATGAATAGGATTATATGTAATTTAAATAAAATACAAATATTTAATACTTTGATTATCTATTTGTATACTTTGGTGTTCTGTTTATTAATGAGAATGATAATATAATAATACAACAATACTAGTTTATGACCTGAAATTTAATTTATTTATTAAAATCTAACAAATTTTTTATACAGGATTGTTAAATTTTGTTTCGCATACCCTCGTAAATAATTTGGGCATCATATTTGATACTTGACTAAAATTCTAAAACCTCACTTAAAATTGTGTATTACTCATTTGATAGTGTCAAATAACATAGCTTTTATTTTACAAAGGAGTGTAGATGAATATATAGTCAATTTTTTTTTACGAGACAAAGTTAAGCAAGTTTACAAACCTCGAAATAATAATACTAGTAGGCCATGTTTGGTTGTTAGGATTTTGTCAGGGAAAGTAATCTGATTCCTTAAATTTTAAATTCATGTGTTTGTTTCGGTTTTTAATCAAACTGGGAAAGTAATCAGAATCCGCGGACAAGGAAAGTTAGTACAACTTTCCCAGGATTCTAAATCCTAACTTTTCTTAGGTATTCTTTTTTCCAGTTCTAGGATTCTTACATATTTAAGCAATATAGTATAGTTTTTTTTTTAATTATTATTATTATTATTATTATTATTGACAATATTTTAAAAATAATTTAAAATTATAAATTATATTTAATTTCACTATAATAAATAAATACAATTAAAATTATCACAAATATAACTGCATTTTATAATAATCCATAATAGAAATTAATAATTTATTAAATAATAAAATATAATTATATAATATAAATCATATAATAAATAATAATTATTATATTTTATAAATTAATAATTAATCAATAAAGTTATAGTGCAATTTTAATTTGTAAAATTTATTCAATTATAAATCCGTTCATATTATAATTATAATATAATAATTATTATAGTTATTATTATAATAAATGAGTATAGTACTCCATATAACTATAATTATAATTATATTATTATATATTCTGATGGATACTCCATATTTAAACTATCTATCATAATAATAAATATAATAATATAATTATTACTATTTATAATTAATAATTTATTAAAAAATTTACAATATTATTCTTTTTTATAAATAAAAAATAATAAGTATATTTTTAGTTTGGTATTAAGATTAAATATAAATTTAAAATCTTGATATTTTTTAAACACAGGAAAGTAAAGTTACTAGGAATCATATTCTCGGGATTCATTTTTCTAAGAATCATTTATTATTATAATACATGAGTATAATACTCCATATAACTATAATTATAATTATATTATTATTATATATTATGATGGATACTCCATATTTAAGCAAGTTTACAAATCTCGAAATAATAATACTAGTAAGGTTAAGTAAAGTTTGTAATGAAAAACACCCTTTGTTGAGATTATAAATTGACTATAAATACGAGGACATAACATGTTTTGTTACATATAAATTCCGTAGTAGCATAAAATTGCAACTTTAAATCATAGTATATATACAAAATTACAACACAAATGTAAGCTAGATTTGTTTTTTGTTTTTGGAATATTTATTTTCAAAAAATAAAAATAATACAACTTCAAAATATTGATAGAGTTGACGTACTGAAAAAATTGGAACAAATTGATACAATGATTATACATTAAAATAAAATTTATGAATTCCAATAAGTATTAACATTAAATTAAATAAAATATAGAAAAATAGAGACAAACTGAATTATTAAAATAAAATAAAATATAGAAAAATAGAGACAAACTGAATTATTAAAATAAAATAAAATATAGATAAATAGAGAAATTGAATTATTAACATTAAATTAAATAAGAATTGAAAATAACTAACCCTCATATCCCCGCCAAATAGGTTTCCAATGAAATGCAAAATCCCCTCGAAATCAACAACGCAAAAACGTAGATAAAATTGAAAAATTAACTAAAATTTTCTGAGAGAAATGGATGATCGGAGTGGATTTGAGAAGGAAATCGAAGTCCGCAGTTTGATGGGTGACTCTATTCGAGTGCCAATTGAACCAACAAACACCATTCACGACCTAAAGCTCCGCCTCAGGCAATGTTTCCTCCCGATTGCTTCTGCCCCAGATTTCCACCTTTTCCACAAGGTAACCTTTTCAACTTTTTTGTTTAGATTTTTCATTGTTGCTTGATTTTTAATATGCAATTTTAGATAAAGTATTGCTTCTGTATTCAGAGCTTGGAGCGGGAAGTGAGTTGTTTTTTTTGGTGCTTGATAGAGATGGAGCTATGAATTTCTGATTTTGTATTGAGTTTGTATATGGTGCTTACTGATTGGATTGTTGAACTGTGGAGTATGTTTTTTGTTTTCTATTTTTGTTGCTGCTGCTGCTGATTTGATGCATGTTTAAACTGTTTTGTTGGTTGCAGGGTGTGAAATTGGACTTGCAGAGTGAAATCAGTAGCTATTCGATTGGGGTTGCGGATTTTTTTGTTACCGTGCCGTTTGTAAAAAAGGACAGGAAACATAGGCAAAGAGTTGAAGCATCTGAAACAGTCCCCAAAGACTCAAACAGCAACGATAGGTTGCCGAAAGACTCAGCTGAGTCAGTTTGGTCTGACTTGATGCAAGACCTTTCTTGTTTTCAGGACATGCCTAACCTTGAAAAGCTAGCTGAGCCTAAGGTGACGTCCAAGAACTCCGAAAATGAGAATGCCTGTGAGATGAGAACATCATCGACTATGAAGAGACAGAAGAAAGTGTCTAATAAGGACAAACAAAACCCATCCTGTGATGCCTTAAACATATTGCAGATATCTGGTGATGGCATGCTTGATGAACATACTCTTCAAAAATTTCTTAAATTTGTAGATTCTTCTAGTTGTGTAAGTGAGCTGGCCACAGGGTCTTGTGTGATGAGAGAAGCTGCCGCGGTTGTGGGATGCGAGTTAGACTCTTGTGAGAGTAGTTCATGCCTGTGTCCGCTATGGTTGAAGGACCTGATGAAAACATTCACTTTAGTAAATGTTTACTCTGCATACCTTCAGCTGTCGCAGAAACAGATCACTGTTGCTGCAGTTATGGAACCACTGGAGCAAATTCATAAATTTGGATATAACCCTGGCATTGCAGATCTAGAGCAACTCTCTCGATTATGTCCTCAGGTGCTTCTTCTGATTGCTCTAAATGCGCTGCAAACTGATAATTGAGGTCCTTTTCCACTAGAATATGGTTTGAAATATGTCAGTCACTGTCTTGGTGAAGTCTTGTTT
The DNA here is from genome assembly GCF_023119035.1 of Salvia hispanica. Lineage (NCBI taxonomy): Eukaryota > Viridiplantae > Streptophyta > Magnoliopsida > Lamiales > Lamiaceae > Salvia > Salvia hispanica. The sequence continues at coordinate 29,049,866 of NC_062965.1, forward strand.
TTAACGGCCTTTTTTTTTTGGTAGCAAATATTAGTCTTGGGGGAATTTAAATTGTTGTATGGTGCTTTTAACCCAAAGAAATTACCTTCTTTTTACCATTTTTTTTGAACTGTCAACAACAAGTATTTTATATGCTATTTTGGGTTATATGTTGTCAGTTCATCTGTTCTTTTGTTTTTTTCGTTGGGGAAAATTTTCCCAGCTCCGTTTTGATGTGGCTTTCTTCTGTGACCAGAATCTTGACAAATAACCACTCAACTTTTTAAACATCTCGTTAATTTTTCCCCACATTTTAATCAGTTCAACAAATTTTTTCAGAGCACCACACCCAGATTTTTCCCTTTTCCTTCTCTCTTATTTGTTGATTTTCTCTCCAGTCATTTGTGAGGCAACTGCAGAAATTTTATCATTACTCCCCAATCCATAAAAAACCATGTTTTCCTTGTTCATATACCTTTTGGGTGATACTTATTGCCGAAAATATGAAGAGGCAGCAAACATGCGCGATGCCCTTGTAATATATAAGTCTTCGTTAGGAAAAAATTGTCTGTTTTGACTGTAAACTTGCAGTACTTGTTCACTCAATTGACCAATAAACTAGTAAAAGTTTAGTATGCTCTGGATCCAACAAAAAGCAATCTCAGTTTATCTTCTACATTTTGAAGTGGAAACGGGAAAAAAAGGTTGTCTAAGTAAAAGGTTGTTAGTTCGATGAAGAAAAGAAAGTTTTTCAGAGCTATTCTTACAGAACCAGCAAAGTCACTCATGGTACTTCAGTTTTCATCTCCTTATTACCTGTAATATTTTGATTGAATCCCATTTTCTTTTACTGTTGAGTTATATTGTGGACTTATTATTGGAACTAATTTTTTTTTTTTTCAACTTTGTAATTTTTTCAAAGTAATTAATTCAACTGCTACTTGAAATGAAGCTAGATATACTTGGCAGAATGACCATTTTTTCCTAAATATATTCAAATGCTGTAAATGAGTCATCAAGGAAAATTCAGCCGATTACCATGCAGAGAAAGATAGTGCTCTCCTAGGCTTTTAGAATCTGGTCCCTTTAAGTTACATAAGTCAAATATGTATGACAAACAATTATCATTTTTTAGCTCATCATTATTCATCCAGCTTTTTGTTGAGGTGGGTTCAAATGCCTCCTACTGACATATTTCTTGTCATGAGAATTAAGAACTTAGTGTCAAGCTTGGCTGTGCTATGAGACCAAATTTTAAAAGCCTGTAGCCTTCTACTAATAAAGAGATAATGAATCAATATTAATTATGTTAAACTTAAATATGTCCCATCACATGAAGGAATTTAGTTTATAGTTAATAGATGCAAACTATCTGACTGGAGGAATAGCAACTGATTATGAAGCAACTGATTATGAAACCTACCCTTTTAACTGAATCCTCCAACCACTGAAGAAATAATATGAATTTAGGAAGAAGTTCAGATAAGTGTATCTCTGAAGGGAATTAATTGCATTGAAACACGTGAAAGAAATCTTCTCCTGACACAATAGTGGTTGCTTTATCCAGTGACTGAATGCTGAAACATTAAAATGCAGTTTAAAAAATGGAGTACGGATGGTTGAGTCTCTGTCACTGGACGATCTTTGGTCTTTCTGAATAAAAAAAATTTGAAGCTGCAGAAAGTGAAGTAAAACGAGAGAGGAGAAGATCTGCGGGTTCAACTGCTTGTTCATATCAAGTAAATTGTCATGTAAGCAAAATCTCTTCTGGGAAAAATACTATCAGTGGTTTAAACTTGAAAAAATGATGAAAAAACCCGGGTTATCCAAATAAGTAGTATAATGTTTTGGGAAAATTTATATAAAAGTTGCCAATATTTGAAATAACTTTGTGGGAAAAATTGTTCCGTCAAGCACTGATGTCATATTTTTTTGCGGAATGAACCTTTTTAATGTTGACAATGGTGTTATTATGATCAAACAGGGAAAATTCATTACAACCAGAGGAAATGGTTGGGGATCTAAAAAACAATCTAGGTTCTCGTGGACAGGTTTACCTTGCATCCCCCCTCCCCTTTTTATTTAACTTTTGGGATTGCTGCATGCATCTGATATTTCCTTAAAATGATGACATTGACATTGTAATTATATGGTACAGGTGGTTCACATTGAAAAAATTAGTGGCCGGGTGCCGAGTTTCTGAAATACCTTCTCAGCTTTCTGAAAATATGAAGTTTGCATTGGAGCGTGTAGGAATTACTGTTGTATAGTCACCCAAATAAGGAATCATGTTTTCTAGTAATGAAATGGATCCCTTCTTATTCTGTAAGTTCCTTGGGATCCGCTTAACGGTGATTGAATGGGGGCCAAGTCAATCCAAGCCTCCCTAGTGGTAAAAATGTGATTGTGGCAACCATGACATCTAGGGGGAAACCCTCTGTTATAATATTCCAGTTTTAGAAATGTTGTCCCATGATCCATTAGCTTTTGCTTTGTATCTGTTTCCCCACAAAAGGGTTTTTTGCCTCATATCTGTAAATTAGTTTTCTGTTTCAGTTTATTTATTTTTTAATTCATTTTTAAATTGACTCCACTTACAAACAGGCTTTGGCTCAAGATAAAATAGGCTTTGTTGTCTATTAGCAAAGGACTTGACGATAGCCTAAATATTGGATATACGATGGGGACACTTTTTGGAAGATAGACTTTCTTCGGGGTAATGCCCCCTGGTACATCTGAACTTCTCCCTTTTAATAGGATGGATTCTCTAGTATGGCCATCACTTTTTGTACTAAACTTTCATCCAAAAAATGCAGTTAATCACAAATCCAGACATGTTACACCAATTTTACCGTTTCCCTGGGCAATTTGGGGGTTTTTTTGTCATATCTTAGGTGTTCTTTTGTGCTTATGTATAACTTCGAAATTCATTTTTTCTGTTCTGTCTGTATGTACCCCTAAATTTTTTTCCCTCATCTCATTTTATCAGCTGTTCAGATTTTATATGTACTCCCAACTTTTTTTTTTTCCAAGGACAGGTTTGTTGTTATTGATGAAGCTCATTCTTATAAGGGGGCATTTGGTAGTCAGTGCTCTAATATTCAGACGGCTTCGCGAATCTGTTCTCACGGTAGCCCAAATTCTTGTAATATAAGGGGGTTTTGGGAAATTTTTTTTCATCTACCAAGCTGACCTATCCAGTTTATGCAGCGATCCTTCTTTTATATTCAGTACTGCAATTCGTTTCCCCGGGGGACGCTATGGTACTATTTCAGTTCAAAATATTTGATTCGATCTTCATTCAAGCTTCATCTTTCTTAAATAGTACTTGGGGGCAAGGCAATTGAAAGCTTTTTTTTTTATGTCCTAGGAACTTCCTATCGGTTTTATAGGTTCTTAAGATTTTCCATGTGCCTGAGTTCATATTTCAAATTTGTGTTATGTACCTTGCTTCACTTCTAAATGTTATTCCAGGAACTAGCTAATCTACCGGCAGTTGAAGTGATTGCAGATGAAGCCCTTTTTTTAAAAGCTTTTTTTTTTTTGGGAATCCTCCTTTTATGTCTGAAAACTGTGGGGTTTCTTCCTTGGTCTACCCAACTTCCATTCAAAAATTTTTTGGTTTGAATTAAGTTAAAAAACCCTTTTTGCATACTTTCTATTTGCTAGGTTTGGAAGAGAAAAGGGGACTTGGGGGGAAAAAAATTTAATAAAGTTTGGGGATGGAGTTTAATTAAAAAGTTAAAAATTTAATTTCCTCTACCCTTTTTGATTTCCGAAGATATGTTTTTTACAATTTAAAAAGGTCCGGGAAAATTTTTGGGTTTGTTTATTAACTGTTTTTTTACCATTTCTAAAATAAAATTTATCTTGTCATCAGCTTGATGATGACATGGAGAATGGTCTCTTTTATGGGATTAATGTAGAGGCTCACTGGGAAAATGCTGGGCAAAGGGGATACATTTCACTGAAAGCTAGAAACTACCCTGGAAGTCAAAATAAAATTTGGGTGTATTATAATTAGGGCATCAATCTTTTATATAATGGTGGAAAAAAAAAAAGCATGTTATCAATTCGCTACCCATCTTTTAAACCAATTTTCACCTGTTCCAATTTAAAGGGAAAAATCATCACTTGTTCAATTTGGGGGTTTGGGAAACTTGCTAGATGGCCTAGGGGAAAGGGGGGGGCAAAAGTAACTTATTGACATTAGCCTTTGGCTCCTGATATTGCTGCTAACATTAGGGGGGGCTTTAAAAAAGGTTGTTAATTTTGTTTTGTTAAGGATGTTTAGGGGTTTTTAAGGACCAAGATTTGTTATGGATTGTCAAACCCCGGGTTCTGAGAACTATAAATATTAAAGAAGCATTGGGAGACAATCCACCATATAACTGATAGTTTGATGTAGGATTTCCCCAGATTTCATTTTCTTCTGTTAAGAAACAAAAAAAATCACTAAAGAAAAAACAGTATGATGATGAGAAAACCCCCAAAATATAGTGGATCAAAACCTTATCTAGATAATAAAGGACCTTAATATACACTTTCTTGAATAAATTTATATAATTTGATGTCTATTAAATCTGATTATTTTGCAGCCCTATCTTGGGAAATTTCAACAACTCTTTGCAGAGATGGTTCAGCATGGTCTACGTTTTATTGCCTTCTGTAAAACACGCCCAAACTTTGTGAACTTGTTCTCTGCTACACGTAGGTGTAACATCTACATTTCAGATGCTTGGAGTTAATTTTCATGGGGGTTATAACTTTTTATTTATTTTGATTGCATAAAGGCTGAAATTCTTCAGGACCCCGCACCTCATCTAGTAAATAAAGTATATTCCTACCGTGGGGCTATGTCGCTGAGGTCAGTTTCTTGTTCATGAGTATTCAATATATTCAACTTTCGGGGGTCCCAATCACGTGTACTCCTACACACCCAATTATGGGCATCAATATGTTTAAATGGGAATTATCTTATTTGGATCCTCATTGTTATGTGGGCTGTATTATTCATGGGGCTTCTTTTTGGTAAACTTAGTTCCAATCATTCCCAACATACAAGATTGATACCCCTAAACTACATGCTTTTGGGGGGGCCTGCTTTGGTTTGACTTTTCAATTGTTATGATAAGCCCTAGTAGTATCTTCTGCTGTTAACTGTCTCATGGGAATAGGATAGGAGAAGAATTGAAAGTGATTTCTTCAATGGCAATATATGTGGTGTTGCTGCCACAAGTGCCCTTGAGTTAGGCATTGATGTAGGAGAAATTGATGTCACACTGCATCTTGGATTCCCTGGTAGCATAGCAAGGTACATAATTAATCCATGGTTGATCATATCAGTTTCGGATCTAGCTGATTTATGTTCCCTGTTATTTTTTAATCATTTTCTATCTAGATGTGGCAACAAGCTGGAAGATCGGGAAGAAGAGGAAAGCCATCACTTTCTATATATGTTGCATTTGAAGGGCCATTAGATCAGTACTTCATGAAGTTTCCAAATAAACTTTTCGGGGGTTCAATTGAATGTTGCCATGTTGATCCTAATAATGATCAGGTTTATTTACATGCACAGTTTTGCTTCATTTTGTATTATGCTATAGGAATCTCAATAATGAAGGATGGGAAGTGGTAATTTTAGGTTATTGCTTAAATGGCTGCCTACTTGTATTCCTTTTAGGTGCTGCAGCAGCACTTTTCATGTGCTGCTCTTGAACTTCCATTGAGTTTTATTCACGCGTGGATTATTTTGGTCCTGGCTTAGAGAATGCTGTCATGAAACTTAAAGCAATGGCAACCTGAGCACTGATATGTTGCGTGATTATGCTGCTAGAATGTGGACCTACATTGGGCAAGAGGTGATACATATGTGACTAAGCTGGGATGCTTTTCTATATGTTCTAGCGAATTGATTGTCAGTAAATGCTTCATATTTCTGTATCCAATGCTCAACTCGTTACCCAACTCATAATCTTAACTACCTCTATTTTCCTGTTCAGAGATCTCCATCAAGTGCTGTAAGTATTAGAGCCATAGAGACTGTGAGATATAAAGTAATTGACAAGCTAAATGATAAAGTCCTTGAAGAAATTGAAGAAAGCAAAGCATTCTTTCAGGTAATGGAGAAATCATGTTTGTGTGTATTACTTTCCTGATCTTGATACCCATTAGTCATTATTTCCTAAAGAGACTGGGTAAATATTTGAAAAGAAAAAAATACCTAATACTCCTTCCATCCACGGATAGTACGCAACAATTACTATATTTGGTTCCACAAAGACGCAACTTTCCCTTTTAGATTGTTGAGGAAGAAGACAAAATTCAAGCACCAGAACTTAAAAGGGAACTAAGACATAAAATGTTCAAGATAGGAGTTTAGATTAGATGTCGATTACTGTTTGTTAAATCTATATCCTGTAGATCAGTCCTTGAGCTGGTACGATAGTACTCTCTCTGTCCCATTAGAAATGAAACGTATTCCTTTTTAGGTTGTCCCAATAAAAATGAAACGTTTCCTAAAATGGAAACAATACCCTCTCTACTTTTTCTTCTCTCTTACATTACTCTCTCTTCATTAACTCACAAAACACCACTACATAAAATCTTGTGCCGGAAACCAAATGTTGCATATTTATTGGGACGGAGGGAGTACTATTTATTAAGTAACTATGCTGAAATCTTGTCTATCTATTGTATTAATTGCAAAGTTCAGCTGTTTCTTCCCAGAATTCACTTGAAAACCAGTGAATGTAATGTATAATGATCACATATATGAGATATGTTCTTTTGCTTTGACTTCTATGTTTTGAATTATGTTTTATTCAAACCTGCTCTTTAGATTCTTGACATGTTTATACCTGCGCTTTTTCTGCATTGTTTGTAGGCCCTCATGTCTGCATTCATACAGGTTTATGAAGGTGCCATATATTGAATCAGGGGAAAACCTATCTTGTAAAGCAGTTGGATTTATCAAGTAAAATTGCTTGGTGCCTACTAGCTGACGTGAAGTACTATACAAAAACTCGCGATTACACAGATATTCATGTGATTGGTGGTGACATTGTACGTAAAAGCTGATACTTTTCTTTCTGGTCTCTTCTGCTTTGACTCTCTATGTGGGATCTAGAATAAATTTTACATGTTATTTTGTTCTATGAATAGGGGCTATATAATGTTGGTTGAGAAGAACATACTTAAAGCAATCGATTTAGAATATTCCAGAAGTTTGGCTATTTTTCCAATATCATGGTTAAAAGAAAACGAGAATTGGCCAGCCTTGGAGTTGGCTATATTGATACTTCATTTGGAAACTTTCACCTCTGATCTTTTAAGATATAATGCAGACATCTTATGTGAACTTCACTTGAGCTTTCTCAAAGATGAAATAATGTTTAATCTTTCTTCATTCGGCAAAGAGACTCCTCCACAGAGTAATCATAAGATTCCCCTCTTACCACTTTCAAAACTCCGATCCCTTCATTGTTAGAAGACAACTTTTGTCTGCAGATTTTCCTAGTTCAGTTGAGTGAAACTCTTCGTGATTGTTTCCTATCATTTAAGAGTTGTCATTAAGACTTGTGTCATTGGAAACATGTCACAATATCACTTGTCTTGTGCAATCTGAACATCAATTTCTGGCAGTTTCCTAATTAATTGTTCATATGTCACTTTATAGGCCTATCCAGCTCGAATGGCTAATGGTCAGTTTGGCAAAACAACTGCCCAGGCACATATTTGCAAAGTAACAACTACTTGGTTTGGGTTTGCCGCATATGCCGAAGAAGCAATCAGGTTATCGATACTGTGGAACTCTATCTTCCGGATTACACCTATGAATGCAGGTACATGACTTGGAGGCTTATCTTTTTGTAGATACCTATCACCTAATACTTGTTTGTGTGCATTGTCAGTTTTTGATAGTTACTACCTCCATATTTCAAATCTTTGTTATTCTTACTTTGTTCGATACTAGGCTGTTTGGATTCGAGTTCCACAATCAGTAAAGACAGCAGTTGAGGCTTTACATTACTCATTTGATGGCGGATTACATGCTGCTGGGCACGCTCTTATTAATGTAGTTCCTCTGTGAGTTCTTTGTATTCCACCATGTGAATTGTGATAATATGCTTCTTTGACTCTCAGTTAGTAAACCTGGATCATCAACTTTAAAATGTTTTCTTTTCCACCCTTAGATTGCAATTGGTTATGTTTGTCATTCTCATGATTAAGTTTGTTTGCAGATTTGTCATATGTAACCAATCTGACATAGCGTCAGAGTGTGCAAATCCTCACGATAGTCGCTATGTTCCTGAAAGGATTCTACTTTATGATCCTCATCCTGGAGGGACAGGCATTTCAAGGAAGGTACACCGTTGAAGACATTTATACTATACATTCCGCTCCATTGATTGGAATCAAAATAGCTGAAAAGCCTCTCTTTTCATGTCAACTGAGTGATTCGATCTTTGAATTATGCAAGTTCTCGAACAAAAGATTCCAGGATATTTTACAAGACGAAACATTTCAGAATATGCCCACTGATGACCATTTTACATATTTCAGCTTCAGCCTCATTTTCTGGATATGATGACTGCTGCTTTAGAACTGCTTTCGTCATGCCACTGCTCGGCCGATGGCGGCTGTCCAAACTGCGTGCAGGTCTGTATTAGACCACAGCTTTCTTAACTATAATAAACTCGTGTAGTTGATTTTGTTCCAGCGTAAATATACATTGGCTTTTCTGTCGTGTACCAGCATCTAGGTTGCACAGAGTACAACGAGGTTCTACACAAGGATGCTGCCATAATGATAATCAAGGTTTGTTTAAAACCATTTGTTGTTAAATAGATTGATTATCCAGCTGGTTACTGAACTGCTTCTTTTGCACAGGGTGTTTTAGATGCTGAGCGATCCAACTTACAGAAAGACGACGATTCTCCCATTTGTTGATTTGCAAGTTTTCATTGGAAAGAAGGCCAATTTTTTTTTTTTTTATTGATGATTCCTTCATTGATAATCCTTACTTCAAATGTTGTTTGAAATAAGGTGCAACCCTTTGTACAATGTTGTAACTTTGTCCCCCGTCCGCACTGTGCATATGTCCTAGAACAAGTATAAATTATTGAAGAAAAGTGATATTTATTCTTTTACTACCTTACTAGAAAGCGTGAGTAAGTAATCCCGAAGAAAAGTTTCCATTATATTGTAGTGAAACAAAAGTGATAATGTCATACATGTCCCCACTGTGCGGACGTACACCTCATTTCTCTTATGTCCCTTTCATTTTATTCAACAAGTTGTGGAGCTTGTGGAGATGAACTGAAGTAGACTAAAGGCCAAATTTGGTCATAAATATATATATACGTTTTATGAATTTGATCACAACGTTTTTGATTATTGGGTCCTCAAATGAACTTGGACCGAATCAGTCCAAAATCGACGAGCTGTCTAAAACATACGGTCAATGGTATTGAAGCGGGTTTGACCAAATTAACCATTTGAATTAATATTTTTTAATTATTTCATAAAAATAAAAAACAATCGTTAAAAACACATAAAATGATAGATAATTCAACTTTAAAAATGTATTTGACACAACCCTAGCTTTGATTCTCAAACACTTTCTTTGTTTTTCCTCTCTTCACGACAAACGATGAACGACGAACTCTAGGCGCAGCTAGAGTTCGTGAACAGTTATGGAGCCTTCTTTGTACACAACAAAAACAAAACATCAATGCACTTTTCAGCACACACGATCCACACGACACCAATAACTCATACTTTAATCTACCCTAACTCAATCACAATATCTGTAGTCATATTTGAGGACCACAACCAAACAACAAACAATATTCGATATGTTCCCCCAAAAAATTACTAAGAAATCCGTCACATACGTTAATCGACCCAACAGACCTAACCCTAATAAATAAAACATCGTACATTTCTCATAACCCCAACCATATTCAATAAAAAATCAGAAACAGAGATAAAAATTTTACCTTCACGGGTCGAACGCGGCTGATTTTTAGGCGGGCTCGTACAGGGAGGGTTTTGAGGCGGCGGGTTGCGGAGGGTTTTGAGGCGACGGGGTTGGGGTGTATTTACAGGCGCTGTTGAAGGACCAGCACCTAAAGAAACAGTCTTCCTCCTTCGCATTCGGGTTTGGACAACGAGACCTTGGGTTTATTCGCTCTTTTTCTGGTGGTGTGCTGTTGCTAGTTCGCTGTTTCGAATAATAGGGTAGGTTTTCTGCGAAGTTTGCTTGAGAAGAAGAACGATGAGCGATGCTTCAAATTCCTTTTGTTTCTATGTGACTTTAAGTGTTGTTTGTTCGATATTGCCCAAGTGTTGTGTGTTTGATTTTGAAAAAGTTATTTTTTGTATTTGTTTTAATATATTTTCCGTATGTTGCTTCCACCTTTTGCTAATAGAAATTAAGGATTTTAATTAAGTGTAACTGATTACAATTAGTAATTTAATTTGGTCAAATTCGGATTACAAGGCAATCACCGTTATTTGTTAATGGCGCGTTAATTTTGTTAGACTGATTCGGTCCGAGTTCATTTGTGGGGGACTCAACAATTAAAAAGATAATGTTCTGGATTAAATTCGTAAACGAACATATATTTGAGATCACATTTGACATTTACTGTTAAAGTATTGAACATAATGTGTAGTATGTTACCATGTTTTCTTTCTATTGTATGATAAAATGTTCCATATATAGTAGCTTCAAATGAGTGAGAAGAAAAAAGTTTCCTCATAAATGTCAAAATTTTCTATTTTCGGTGGGGCTACACTAAAGGCAGTTGGATTTCTGAATATTTGAAACAATAAAAAGTAATTAAATTAAATACCTGCAAATATTAAAAGCTTGATGATTATCAACTTGTGACACACTCTTGCAGATATTGGTGGCTCTGATCCAAATACTGTTCCCACAGAGGCTTATATCTGCCGATACTCAGCTTCAGCCACGGCTTCATGTTCCCGTTAAAGTGAACAACAGCGGCAGTCTCAATTAACCGGCTATCAATAGTCAGGTCGTAGCCCAACCCCAACACGTGCCATCTCCGGTCAAGTGGCTCAGTCAGTCCATAGAAAGCCAGGAGCCCCGGAGGGAGAGTGCCGAGCTTCCAAAGTGACCGATCGATGTTCCTTTCCTGCCAGAAATGATATTTTGAAGTTACATTCTCCTTTCTCCAACCAACCAAATCGAAAACGTTCATGCCAAACGCCCATCCACAGGCTTGTGGATCAAATTTGGCGCTGATGAGTGGATTTGAGAAATTGAGATATCTGTAGTATCGGTGGAAGGCTTCCAGGCATGTCTCGACAGCACCATTCACATTCCCGTGCAAATCCAGCGAGAAGAGAGGTGTCAAGTCCTTCTGAACCACAACATCGTCATCGAGAAAAACTACCTTCTCCAACTGAGGATAAATCTCCGGGATGTAGAAACGAAGATGATTCAACAGAAAGAGGTACTTTGGGTTACGGAACTTGTGTTCAACTTCGATATCTGGTGAAGCATCAAGTAGTTGTTTCAAAACAGGCGCATACGACGCATTCAACCAAGTGAAATCTTCAACGCTTTGGACTTCTATGGCAGCCCCTTTAAAATCATTACCAAGAAACCAAGCCTGCATTGCCCCATACTTCACCCCATTCGTGACGATATGGAAAACGAGCTGCTTGGGGTGTTCAGCATTTGAAATGGTGGAATTGACAACAACTGAAACAGCCAGAAGGTTATCGGAGAATATACAAAAATGGTAGAGGTTATTATCCACTAGTCGGGGCGAGTTTCTACTCTCATTTGCAAGCTCCTCTATCGACTTGTTCTGAAGCCAGTTGGTCGTGAGCTTAATGTCGATGCACTGAAGGTTCTTGGGTATTGATTCGGCTGCTAACTCTCCAAAAATGGTGCTCTGAACAGTAGCAGCATTAGCACGCTCTTCAAGAGCTTGAATATGGGATTTCATTGTCATCATTGTGGTTGCAACATCATAATGAGCGTCTTGCGCCTTGAAAATAAGGGTTGACAAACTTCTAATAATCGGTTCCGCTTCTTCAAGAGATATGGCCTCCTCTCTCTTTGCAGCCTTGGAGAGCAACAATTGACAACTTCGTATTTTTGTACTCAGTTCCCAAGCAAGGTGGAGATTATTATGTTCCTTTGCAATAATAACATAAGCTTTGGCAAGGGTCATTTGCTCTGCTAATTGTCTGGCATATGATCTTGCACTCAATATTTCTTCAGTAAAATTTCGGTTCGTATGAACAACCCTGTCAATTCGTGGGTTTATCTCCTGGAAAAGGCAGTAATAAATATTCTTATAAAAGTCAGGGCATTCTCTCACAGCAAGATTAGTGAAAAACTGCTTTAAGACAGAACTGTATCATCAAAGTCCACAAAATTGCCTTTTCAATTCTGATAACGATAAAGGAAATTCAGGCGCTATACATTGAGCTGTATGGTTGAGTCAATCCAAAAATTCCACCCTTATTTGCTTAGTAATCTATTGTTGAAACTTCACTTAATATATACGGACAGTTGGAACTGAAAAGATCATAGCTTTGGTTGCTGCCTCAAAAGCAGCATTAGCATATCGACAAAATTAAATTGCAACTTCAATTTATGAACATCACAGAATTTGCGTAATGCAGATAAAATTCTATTGAGCAGCAGACACCACATGATGAACGCCCCCCGATTAACAGTAGTACCCATCTAGCATTGACTAGTTTTCTCATAGAACATACCAAGGAAAATTAATTATAGGACTATCAGCTCAGCAGTATGACACATGATTTTCCAAAATGTAAACATAAATAAGATATAAATTTGAATGACCTTACATGGTTGCATTATACAAAAGATTTTCACTACTAGAACAATTTTCAATTTGACATCGACTTAAAACAGAATGGTGCCCTACCTATTTCATATCTAATTCCAAAGCCCTAAAGTAGAAACTCGAAGAATATTGAAGGACGTCCGAAGGTAATAGCACAACTCACAAACCAATTGAATATTACTCTCTGATCTAGAAGCTAGAAGCTCAAAAAAGAGAGACGGTAATCTTGTATTACTAAATGACTTCACCTTCCGCCAAAGATCACTCATTTCAATAAACAATGTTTAGTGGTATTATCTGAACAGTGTTCAGTTTTCTATTTTCCAGAGAAACACTCAGTTGCGGCCCAGCCAGGTAAAGGTCATAAATCAGGCAGAGGTTTGCCAAAAGATCTGTCTAGCTTACCTCACTGCATAGGTTGGAGCACAGACCTAAAATACTAGTACCACATAGAGCCATGAGGTACGATCCTCATCTCGATGATTATGCTGAACAACAAACAGAGCAAAACCTGCAATCAAGAACAATAGAAGCAGCGCCCAGATCCACCACGAAAACCTCCTCCGAACCGGGCGCCGAAGGTCGGCCGCCCGACGGCGCATCTCTCAAAGAAGCAGCTAAATCAAGATCCCACCAATCAATTTCCCTCAAAATCAACGACTCCACGCAAAACAAAACACGAGCGGCCCCTCCCAAATGCAGTACTCTGCAATTTCAATTCGTGGGTCTCGGTGATTCTGTATATATTTGGGTCCCAATTAGAGAAAATTGTTTTTCACTCACACATGAATGCCAGCTTTGTTTACTGAGGGTGAGTGAGTGTGCAAACAAGGTGAGTTGGCATTTCTAGTTTTGTTCATCAACCAAAAAAAGGGATCGATTTTGGGTAAATCAAATGAAGATTAGATGGAGGGATTCGCAGAGAGTGTAGAAATTCCCACAAAGTCTTCACCTTTGGATTTCATCATTTTTTCGTGTTGTATTTCTTGATATTTGAAGAAGATGGTAATAATACTGCATAAAACTGAAAATGATGTTAAAATGGATATTATAAATATATTCTGTAATTGCAAGTTGAAATATGAGAACTTTAAACAATCATATTTTGTAAATGTTGGAAAGTTTTAATGAAATGTCGGCAAAAATTAAATGTGAAATCACATGGCAAGGTTAAACTAAAGTACATCTCTCTCTCCTAATAACGTTTTATTATTTGTACCAAAAGAAAAAGTGCTTTCCTTTATTAAATTAACTTAATTAATAATTTGAAAATAATGGTGTTAAAGATTATGAGCATCTGCATCTTACGATTCAAAATTATTATAATTGGAATTAGACGATTCAAAAATATTATAATTGAAGCCAATAAGGGCGGTTATGCTTTGATAACGCCTAGTTATGTTTTAATCTTGCATCACTCTATATGTAGATCGAGTATAGTGCATAGGATATAGAGAGTGTGTAGAGAATGAATTCAATCGAAATCCATAGGTTGACTCGGGTAGCCGGCAATGCAATATAGTTTGAGTTGCAAATTTATAAGTCCCCAAAAAAATCCCAACTAGAATAACACTTACTAAATGGCTCGCAATTCGATAGGATTGGCTCAAAAATAGTTCTATGTACAAAAATGTTCGAGGCAATGTATGATGATGGTTATTGATTGTCTCCTTAGCCTTGTTGAGACTTTTGACAATTTCATACTTCATTTTGTGATCATTATACAAGTTTCAACTTCTCTGAATTTGGATAATTTATTATCCAATAGGTCTCAGAGGTTTGATGAGATGAAGAAATTTGTTAAGAACTTAAGCAAGAAGCCAAAAGTTCTTGTGATGCTTTGTGGTAATTAGATATCCACCACATTTCTTGCTTTTCCTCACAGCAACTGTCATGCAATTAGCATTTTGGAAGCAATAATCTACAACATTGCTCTGAGTTGCCTTTCTCATCCAAATCCACAGGTGCCAAAATGGCTCGTTTCGTCGTCCCAAAATGAGCAACGAGACCCTCAATTGTTCCGCTGCTTCAACAATTACCGCTCCCTTCTCCTTTCCTTGTCGAATAATGATATCAACGTGCACCTCGGGTCTTCTTAGTTGGCACATATTTTTTGTGGCTTGAAGTAGATGATACACCCTTTGATCCATTTCCCTATCTGAAAATGGTATAATATTTGTTATGATAGTTAGAAAGTGTGACAATTGTTGATTGTGCAGGGGAATTAAGTACCTTTGGTGGCATTGGCAACATGTAAGAGAATGATCATACCACGGTTTTGAGCCGTGTGTGAAAGCAGCCACTCGAGAGCACCTTGCGTTTCGTGGCTAGAATCAACCACAACCATGACTCTGTTGCTGGATTCGGACTCTGGCATGTACTTGTTAATACTCAAGTCGAGGATCTCGTGGGATAGGAGGTGGTCGGATTCCTCTTCGGCTCTTGTGAGATTAGCATCTTGGTCGTAGTGTTGAAAAGGCATGCGGACGTGGATGCCAACGAGAGCTGCAGCACGGCTCATACACGAGCCCGACATCCTCGTCTTGTTTTGGAGGTGAGTAAGAATCGAATGTGTGTGTGTTTGAAAATGCCCTTGCTTTATATATTATATACACTACTAAGCTAGATAGTTTGTGGAGAAATTGTACATTAAAATTAGAATGGTGATGTGTTGATTAGTTTTGTTTCTTTGTCCTTTTTTTCATAGGCTGGTGGTTGTGGAAATAATTAGTGTTGAAAAACATACACATAGAGAGATTAGCACTGTCGGCGGACTTCTACTTCAATTTGCTCTAAGCTATGGGGTTGGGCCAACAGAGCCGAAGCCGGAACACCGCTTCTATGGTACTCACGGCCACTCCTCGACGAGCTGCACAATCTCCCATTTTTTAGATTTTAATCAAATGTTATCGTTACAAATATTTGAATTAGGCTAATTCATATAGAATATGCGTGCAACTAGGTTTGGTATGCTGGCATGAGTTGGCCAAATTCATACCATGTATTCAGGGGCGTAGCTGCATGAAGGGGATAAGGGGCATTTGCCCCTCCTCAACATACTTTTTTTTTTTTTTTATCATTTTGTTTTATAATTTTTCAATTTTTTCAATTTCCTTTATAAATGCCCCATTATAAATTCTTAAAATTTCTTTACATAAATATTTTTGCCCCTTCTGAATTGAATTCTATGTATTTCAAACCTACGCACAACCGTGAACTGATAGAATGTGTAAAAAGATTACAAAACTCAGTATAATTATAGTCCCAATTATATTTTTAATTTACTCGAGTCAAATTCGACTATATTTTAATTTTAGATGGTCTTGTTACGCTACTAGTCTCCAACTAATGGACACTAATTGCCCCATATAAAATCACCCGACCATCATTTTCTTATTTTGATGCCTTTATTGAAGGAAGTAATGTTAATCTATTAGTAGTATTATATAAAAAAACCTATCATTAATCAAGTAAAACAAGTTATCATTAATAATTTTATCTCTATTATATATCCCTAGCTATCCATTTTCATTGGATGCCAACTGAGTTATTGAAAGATATATATTCTTCTAGAAGACCAAGAATGAAGACAACTAGCAAGTATTATGAAATTTCTATGCCATGATTGACGACTCCTTAATTGGTAATTGATCATTACAAGACAACATGTTATAGGACTTCAAACGACTGGTTTTATATATGTCCCCTATGTCATGTTCTCACATATAGTCGTCTTAGCCATAATTTAATCATTTAATGTAGTGAATATGACACAAGAAGCATGCGTCCAAAAATATTACTCCATCCGTCCGGCACTAAGAGTCTCATTTGAATTCGATATGGGTTTTAAAAAATATAAAAGAAAGAGGATTGAAAAAGACAGTGAAATATGATATCCATTTATAAAATGAGTAGCATAAATTAGTGGAATATGAGATTTAATTTACTATTTATAATAAAAGTTAATTAAGACTTCTAATTGCTGGCGGATTAAAATATAGACGGGAATTCCTAATGGCGGACGTATGAGTAGTAATTAGTAAATAAAGATAAGATATGGTTCAAGAGTAAATTGCAAAATGTATTGTTACATTGCAAAGACGTATTGTAATTTGTATACACATATACGGATAAATCAGGAATGGCGCGTGTGTCGAAGTCAATACACAACAATTATGTGAATATAAACTAGAATGGAAATTGGATTTAATATATTAAAAGAATTAAGTGGCTGTCAATCTATCAACTATTAGTAGAATTAAACTTTTTGATAATATATAAAATTAGTGTTCAAAATACATGAATTTCCATGTATTCTAAAATATCCCACACAAACTTTGGTTGAGCTAAAATGACGTGACATTAGAAGTTCATAATATGTGGCATTGGAATAGATAAAAGATGAAGTTAGTGAAAAAAATTGTTTGATATATGAGAGAGAAGACAAAGTGAATGAGTAAGGTGAAGAAGTAAAGTGGAAAATAAAATTATAAGCACTTATTTTAAAAATTTAATAGTCACTTACTATATGTATTTTAATCTGTAGAAAAGTCAACATTTTTAATCTTTTCTCCCAATAAGTTGCGTGATAAACGGTAATATTATATTAGCAAGTACTCCCTCCGTTACTAATTATAAAAAAAATTATTGTCCCAAATTATAGTCTCTCATCCCATTTCCTTTGCAAAAATGGTTTTTTAAGTAACTACAAAAAATGACAAACTGTTATATGTAACTTTGCTTATTCTTTCTCAATTACAATAGTAAATTTTTACAGATTTTTTATATTCCCTACAGTTATTAGGGATAAAAAGTATAAATTTAGCAAAAAGATATTGACGAAATATTACATCTTTTGTCAGGAAATATTGCCGAAACCACTTTCCATTTAATATGTAAAACCAAAATCTGCTATTACTTCTCTCTCCATTCTTCAAAGTTCAAACAGTAGTTGATGAATGTAAAACTAAAAAAACACCATCCTATGTTGCAATTTTAAATTTCTTCTATATCAATACAGACAATAGTCACGATACTCTTTATAAATAGCACCAACACATACAAAAATGTACAGTAAATAACAAGACATCTATATTGTAGCAGTCCATATACATGGTTAAAGAGAGAACTGATCCATTATCATTCCTTAATAAGGTACACACATTAGTTTCCAAAAACACATATATTACCATATATGAGCAATATTCATCACATGATACTAACTTATTCATGCAGCAAAACTATGTTCACTTCTCTCTCCTCTCCAAAATACAAATGTTCTTTTTAGTAATATCTAACTACACAATATATACATATATAATAGTTATATACAGCCAAGTCAATATTATACATGGTCGATATATGTTATATAATGATGGATCTATGAAACAAAACTTGTGGGGTTCGATACAGAAATGAACCCCAGCCCCAAATAGTTGGATAGAGATGTCATACCCTAGAGTCAGCGGAAGCTCCAAAAGCTGAAGTTATTGGAGATTTCCGGCCTCATGGGCTCCCGACCCCATCTAGATCCGTCATCGTATATATATAGTTAGATCTGTCCGTTTTGCCCTTGCATGTGGATGTGGTGACAAGGTTCACTTTGACCAACGTCGCCCTCGTTCTCATACGATTCACTGCATACACACACACACACATTATAGTTAAACATATACTAATAGTAAGAAAATGAAGAAATAAAATACAAGGAATTAATTAATTAACCTTGTGTTTAAAGAGTCAAGACACAGCGTAATCCTGTAGTGATTTTGGGCTTCAAATGGTGGAGTTGATTCTTTCGCCTTCTCCTTCTCCTTCTCCTTCTCCTTCTCCTTCATCTGCTTACACCATCAATACATCAAATGCATCAATATAATTTTTAAGTTTTCAGCTGAGAAACAAAGAATGTCTAATTTTCAACAATATTATTGCATTAGGATGTACTCCTAGAAAGTTTGGCATAAATTACCTTTGCTGAAAGCAAGTTGTTTTGCTCCTGCAATGCCTTGTCCTGACACAATTTTGTGTGGATGTGAGCAGTCATCGAAATTGATATATATGCAGCTCTTGAGTCTCAATTTTCATATTGAATTTATATGGATACATAGTAACATAAGGTCTTTATATTAGGGTATGTTGCCACAGAAACTAATAGTATGAAGTTTGTTTAACTTGCAACCCTACAAAATAGCCAATTACTATATCATAATTTTGACATTTGTCTCAATTGTCCCATTAATTAGATTTGGAGGAAAATTATTTAGAAACCAAAATACTTTACTCTAAGACTAATCTTATATTATTCTATAATTTTTATACTAAAATCAAGGACTTTGTGAGTGATATACAAACTTGCAAAAGAATTATCAATCTACATCATACACAATTTCCTCCAAACACAGATAAATGGGACGATTGAGAAAAATGTCAAAATTATGATATATTGTAATAATGGACTATTTTTTTAAAGTTACGAGATTGACCAAAATTCAACTAAACTTCATAATTTTTCCATCAATTTGCCCATTAGATTAATTGCAAATGATACGCATTCTCCAACACCAACACAAACACCATATATCAAAGTAAAGTAGTGGTATTTTAATTTCAAAATCTCCAACACCAACACCAACACCAAAGAGTATAACAATAGCAAATCCTTTTCATTTATATTTGCAATTTCTATTAACTTCAATCAAACTTTTGTACATACAGAAGTCCAAGTAGTGCACACATTTCTACACAATTCTTATAAACTTCTAAGTTACTCTTGGACTTTGGGGAATTACATTCATGAATACACAGTATTATCTCTCTCTCCACACACACATTTTTCATGTATTTTCCATGTTTAGTTTTCTAATGCTTTAGTTTCTATGCCCATAAAAGTTCAGATAACCAACAGAATATGTAGTTCACTAAACTATCAATGATCAAATATGGAAATGTCAATAATGAGCATACATATCATGAATAAAAATGCTACAGTACTACATATGAAGAAGCTATATCTATTATTTTAGACACAAAGCATAGAATATTCTTAAGATTATTGATTAAGCCCTCACCTTCTTATGCATCATTGAAATGGACTCATTCATGAGATGGTTCTGCCAGAAAGAAATTCCCAATATCAAATACTTAAAAAAAATATTTACGTTCATTAGAAATTCGAGTGGCCATAGATTACAAGAGCTTAATTACCTTTTGAGACCTAAGTTTTTTCAAAGAAGCATCAAGTTGATGCTCAAAGTTCTGCAACTCCTTCATACTCAGACATTCCAAGTTGTCTCCTGATAAATTCCTACTTACACTAAATGTCATTAAATTCTTGTGTTGAAGACTTGAAGACAAATCAAAAGCAGACTGAGTCATCTATTACATCATTGTGCAATATCTCCTATCACATTTATGAATGATTACCAGATTCACCACATGATAAGAGACATAGAAGTATTTGTTTGTTTATGGAAAATTTTCATTTTTCAGTACATTCAAATAATACCGTACTAATCATTTTTGTGGATTTCTATAGCCAAAATTTGGTAGCTTTCTAAAATTTATTGGCATGTGGTAATTATCTATAGTGAGAGATACTGCAAAATAAGAACAAACACTAACTTGATTATCATATATATATACCTGTTATTCTTTTGCAAGACCTCCACTCTAGTCTTAAGCTTACCAAGTTCTACATTCCAGCTTCCCTGCTCAATATTACTCGTCTTAGTCAAAACTCAATAGAGTTTATATCCATATTTGCTATAACACTGAAATACAAGGTTAATACCATCTTTATAAATATATACTACATAGTATTGGTCCTTATAACCACAATCTTTGACCGAAATTTGATATTTCTCACAAACTTGAAATTTGGTTGCAAAATCATGAACTTAGGCTTTGTAGTGAATTTCTCACGAATTTAGAGTTTTCTTCAATGGAAATTTACTTCAAGACCTAAGTTCATGATTTTTGTAACTAAATCTTAGGTTCATGAGAAATACCAAATTAGGTCAAAGTTTGTGATTTTAGGGCTAGTAACCTTTTTTAATATTTATTCTTATCATTTACCACACAAAGTTTCATATTTAAAGGATATTCAGTTCAAATTTTTCTCATATTAAGCTAAATGTGTATAGTTTAATATTTTATGTACTTTATCAAAAGATACTAGATCCAAATAATCTCATATTTGCGTCTAATTAATACCCCTATTGGCTATTACTTGACATATGGATTACTAATATTCAGTATATGTCAAATATGAGACTTAATAATGTTAGTACTTGGGAATTGAAGAACACTGTTTGACTTTAGTACTGTAAAATTATAAACTTTCATGAACAAAAATTGATCATAACATAGACACAAGTCTTCCCGCAATAGTTCGTAATATTGAGTTCATGATTTTTGCTAATAAATTCACAGAAAATATCAAATTTTGGCCATGGTTTTTAGGTTTTGATACAACTTTTCAAGCATTACAACTCCACCATCTAACTTGTTTCTTTGTTTATGATTGTTATTACAACGTCGTTTTAGATTTACTGATAAAATGAAATAGATTTATCAATCTAAAAACTGAGGAATATTGTAATTGCAATTGAAGATTATAATAATAATCATAACAATATAAGGTGTTCATGAATTTATAATGTTTCAGAAATCCTGTAAGAGTGATAAAGTCAGATAAATATTGGATTTTTTTTACAATAAAGCTGTAATAATAATATGTACTATTACTAGTCTACTATTGATAATACGTACAGGAGATTGAAGATCAGGTGGCTTCCGCTCATCAGCAGACGAACATCTTTTATAACGGTCGAGGATTCTTTCCATGCTGCAAATTCGACCAACGTATTTAAGACAAACATCAAAACAAATACTTCAAACAATATGTTTAGTAAAAAAAATAAAATTAAAAGGTGAAATCAAGTTTATACTCACTCGTTTATAAAACTATCAGCTATATTTTCTGAAAATATGAGTTTGCATGATTGTGGCAAGGAATAGAAGATATGGAAACAAAATATTTATACAGAAATTAAAAATGTCAAGACAAGTTCTGTTTGATATAAAAAAATCATGTACAAAAAATTCACAATAAGTACATAGGTTCAAATCTCATTATGGCAACTCATTCTTAAATTTCTTGTACATGTAATTTATTGTATTTATGCATTTGTAATTCGTATTTATGTGTCATTTTCAATTCTCATGTTAAATATAATGGGGAAGATGAAGTCAAGTGAATGGCCCTGAATTTGTGTGTAGTTTAAGGGTTATGATATATTTATGTGGATTAAAATGGGCTTGGCCTCACCTGGGCTTGTGCGTCATTATATGACCAATAGGCTTGATTAATTAGCCCAAATTTGGGCCACTAAATTAATTAACTGGTTTGGATAATGGATTTAATTCATTGACTCGATCATATATAAATCATTGTATTTCACTAAATATGAGGACAAAATTATACTAGTACTGAAAGCAAACAATAGAGTCAAATGTACATGTACATTTTCTTGAAAAATAAGTGAATGATAATCATTGTCCTTAGTCCTTACATAAGAAAATCATTTACTTTTAAAAATATGAAGCAGCCATAGTAAATTTTAATTTTGTTATGATATGTTTAAGTGTATATTTTCATTATTAAAGCTGTGTATATATTTTCAGTAAATAATAATATTAAATACATAAATATACTACTAATAATCAAATTTCATTATGATATTATTGGTTTAAACTTTAAAGTATTGTATGTAACTGATTTTTAAATAAATAATGAGGAAATATAACTTCAGTTCAAGTTTGAGTTAAATGGTGAAACTGAAGTTCGATTTGCTAAAATTGAAGATATTTTGAGTTATTTTCCTATAAAGTACATAAACAGGAGAGATATTTATATTTCCTGAATAATATATCCATAAAAGTGGGGAAAGGGGATGAATATGAAGAGAAACAGTATGAGTTTCAGATCCAATAAAGTTATGTGGTAAAAAGCCACAAAAATCTGAAGAATCGGTCGTATATCCGTAGCGACAATTTTTTCATTAGCTATTTATAGCTATTTGATTTACTTTCAAAAATGGTGAAACAAAAATTCACCGAATTTGGAATGAAATCAGTTTTCGCACAACAAAAGTTTTGGGGAAAAAAAGCCAGTCGGATTAATTTAATCCAAAAAAGTGTAAAAGGAGAGAAAAATCCGTTGAGTCAACCTCCACCTTCATCACGTAATCATGCGAACCAGAAGAGAGAGGAGGAGGAGAGAGAAAGTGAAGGAATAGGTTACCAGGAATCAGTAGCGTATTCAGAAAGCTTTCCTTTGGAGGAGAAGATCATCAATCCGACATCGGCGTCGCAGAGCACGGAAATCTCGTGAGCTTTCTTCAGTAGACCCGATCGCCTCTTGGAAAAGGTGACCTGCTGGTTCACCTTGTTCTCGATTCTCTTGAGCTCCACTTTCCCCCTCCCCATCTCTCTGTGTATGTCTCGATATGAGATCTAGCTAGGGTATGGTAGTAGGGCTCGCCATTTATGGTACGGATGCAGGGGTGTGTTTGGGTATACACGCGCGGCGGAGGCACGCATTGTGTGTGTGTATTTATAGAGAGAGAAAGTGAGGGAATGGGAAAAGCAGGGCGCATCCGGTGTGTGATGCGTTTTCTGCGTTTGATTGGTGGACGTAAATAGTGGGACTACAAGGACGAATATTTCCCTTTCTTTCTTTCTTTGTTTACTGAAAACACAACTGTTGCTTCCCTTCACTTTTTCTTCCTTTTCTTTTTGTAGGTCTCGTGAACCATGCATATTCATATTGTAAATACTTCACTTACATTACTCTCCCATTTTATTTTTCGATAATGCTTTCTCGCTACTTTTTTGGTGACTCTCAACCTTCACATTTTGTGATACTAAAAAATTAACGTCTTACCAACTATATTGCACCGTGATGTCGTTAATATAATAGCAGTGTTCATGCTAGTTTTATTTAAATAATCCATAATGACATTCTTGTGATGATTTAAACTTTAATGGCATGTTTGGTTGGGGTGATAACTCATCTAGAGATAGAAATCCATAAACAAATATGGTCTTAGTCTGTTGATCAATGCTAGAGTGTAACTGCTGAGGACTACGGATGTTATGAGCGTGCTACTCATGGACGAGCGTGTTGGAGTTGGACCTGGACACGGCTCACGTCTAGGTTCATTCATGAGATGTATTTGGATGACCCGAGCATTGTTAATTTGGTAGTCCAAAAAGATTAAGCTTAACTTGGATAAAGCTCAAGCTCCAAGCCCAAAGAACAGCCAAAAATCAATTGGAGGCGGGCGACGCACACGTGTTGACTTTACAACCCATTTTTAAATAGTGTGTGACCGGGCCTAGATTCCAACATGTTGTACTTCACTTATTTTAATTTCGCATTTTAATTTTTGATAATTATTTCTCATTACTTCTGTAGTGACTCAATCCATCACATTTTGGATAATAAAGTACATGTTTTACAAATTAAATTGTACTTCGATGTCGTCTAAATAATATTCCTTCAGTTCCCAAAGAATATGCATTTTGGATTCAACACAGATTTTAATGTAATATTGGTAAAGTAAGAGAGGGGTAGAGAGAAAAATTAATTAAAATATTGTTAGTGGAGAATGAGTCTCATCTAATATAAAAGTCTTTTCAAAATTAGAAAATATATATTCTTGCGGGACAGACTATGAAAGGGTGCATATTCTTATAGAAGATTTTGGTTTGATAAAAAAGAATATGCACTTTGGTTTCGACATGTATTTTAATATAATATAGATTAAGGTCGAAAGTCTCCCAACGGGTAGTAGAGTTTGAATCCATGACCCCAAGGTCATCACAGCTCCGCGCTGCCAATTACACTACAATCTGTTGGTTAATGATTGTTTTATTTAAACTAAATTTTGTGTTTTAAGTTGAATTGTTTGGTTGGCTTGTCAGTACTTTTTTTCTCTTGTTTAGATAAGATCATCAATAATGATTTTTCATTTATTTAATTCTATGATAATTCAAACTTTTAATTTAGAGTGAACTTCAAAAATGGTCCCTGGACTATGGGTTTATCTCGAAAATGGTCCCTGGACTTTAAAAATATCACCAGTAGTCCCTGGACTAAGGGTTAATATCAAAAACGGTATTTTGAGACGAAAATGCCCTTTTGAGGGGTTTTGAGGGGTTTGGGCAATTTGGTCTTTTTACACTTTTAACATTTTAAATCTGATATTATTTTAGTTATGTACTAAATCTGATATTATTTCAAAATTATCATTTTTCTTCCCTTTTGTCATCCTTCACTTTGTTTCTTTATTTCAATATTAGATTTAATTTTACAAAATTAAATTTTAAATTTCAATTTTTAAATATCAATAAATTTTTTTAATTAAAACTATTAATTCATGGAAACTATAAATATTGATTAAAACTATTAATTTTTGTTATTTAATATAATATTAAGCTGAATTGAAGAAGTACAGAAAAATAATATTAATCGTGATGAAAAATAAGAGCTATTCTATTTAGCCTTCGTTCGGTTGTTATAATTGCTTGTGATTGAATATTATGAAGTCGACTAAAAATTTTGTATAGGAGTATTTTTGTTGAAATTTTCTAGTCATTTTGATTGATTGTTTTCAAATTAATAAATGAAAATTATATTAGTCTTACATTAGACGCATATTTATTTCAGAATAAATCGTGTTATATTGTCTACTTATGATTAAAACTATTAAATATTGATTAAAACTAAGACGTTGTTATATCTTATTGATTAAATATTAGACACTATCAAATAATGATTATGACTAATAATTTTTGTTATTTAATAATTTTTATAATTAAAAAAATTTATTGATATTTAAAACTTGAAATTTAAAATTTAATTTTGTAAAATTAAATCTAATATTGAAATAAAGAAACTAAGTGAAGGATGACAAAAGGGAAGAAGAATGATAATTTTGAAATAATATCAGATTTAGTACATAACTAAAATAATATCAGATTTAAAATGTTAAAAGTGTAAAAAGACCAAATTGCCCAAACCCCCAAAACCCCTCAAAAGGGCATTTTCGTCTCAAAATATCGTTTTTGATATTAACCCTTAGTCCAGGGACTACTGGTGATATTTTTAAAGTCCAGGGACCATTTTCGAGATAAACCCATAGTCCAGGGACCATTTTTGAAGTTCACTCTTTAATTTATTGACTGGAGATGGACGTCTTATTAATGAAATTACGCTTCTCTAATCTTACTTTCCATTGAGATATGAGATTTAGAATATTAAATCATATATTGGTTTTATTTGTGTGGCATGTTGCATTTTGTTTAAAATCTGTTTTCTTAGTGCGAGAATCTTTTACATTTTAGTGTTGTTTAGTAAGAGATTAAGCGTTTGTGTCTAAACGATAATTTATTCGCTAAACATCAGCTCATTCTTTAATTATAACTGGTTATAGTGATAACACTACACAAGTTGTAAAATCTGTCTTTCTTTGACCATTTCAAAGTATTTAATGAAAAGATAAGGTTTGTAAGGGTATTCAGAATTCCTTGTTGATCTTTTTATTGACACTACTACTATCATGAGTTTGTAATAAAAATGTAACACAATTAATAGTCAGTAGTATTTGATATTCTGTCTTTTCCATAGTAATGAAATTATTTCTATTTTGGTACATTTCATAGTAA
Source organism: Salvia hispanica (assembly GCF_023119035.1). Classification (NCBI taxonomy): domain Eukaryota; kingdom Viridiplantae; phylum Streptophyta; class Magnoliopsida; order Lamiales; family Lamiaceae; genus Salvia; species Salvia hispanica. The sequence goes on from NC_062965.1 coordinate 29,076,442, forward strand.
TGAAGTAATTTTTATTTTTAGTAAAAATCAATATATTTCTTCTCATTTACTTTACTACTCCCTCTGTCCATAGTTTGTTTCACTTTGATCGGTACGAGTTTTAAAAAATGTAATGAAAAGTGAGTTGAAAAAGTTAGTGGAATGTGAGTCTTACTTTAATTATATTAGTTTTATAAAAAAATGTGAGTACGAATGAATTAGTAGAATATGGGGTCCACTACCAAAAATGGTAAAAAGTGAAATAAGACAAACTATGTGGAACAGACCAAAATAAAAAAATGGGACAAACTATCTGGAATGGAGGGAGTATCTCTTACTTTATTTTCTCCCCATCTCACTATCTTTTTTCATTTTCTACTTTATTCTTCCTTTATTTAACTCATCTAACACAATTTTTCTTAATCTCCATACCGGAAAGAAATGCCTCCACTAGTATGGGACGGAGGGAGTATAAAATAAGACACCAATTTTAAATTTTTTAGAGCATCATTAACCCCAGCCCGAATCCAAGCCCCAAGTCCCTTCCACGTCATCATTCCTCTAATTTTCTGCGCCAGGCCACAACTCCTATAACCCTGCAAGCCCCATCCAAACCTCAACTATTAAATTGCACTATTCACAAGTACAATCTATTTCACTCATAAAATAGAAAATGTTGAATAATAAAAACACGAAAAATTCATTGTTTTGGGTGTTTATAAAAAATTACAAACCCTAGAAATAAAAAATTAAAAATCCTTAAAAATAAAAATTACAAATTCCAGAAAAAAAAACAAATAAATAGAGAGAATAGAGAGCTAGAAATTATTGGAAAAATGTTGAAGAAATGGTATATAAATAGGCAAAAATAAAATCAAAATTAAAAAAAAAAAATAAAAATTGGATAGGGGTTCCAGATCCGGCCTGAACACCCATAACCGTAGGTCGGGCCGCAACTAGGGCAGGTAATTCGGTCGGTTCGGTTAGAACCGAACCGACAACCCGGTTAACCGAGCACAAAAGTAACCGAGATTGAAGCACCGAAACCGAAACCGAATTGGCCTCGGTTCGGTTCGGTTCCTAACCGAATAGGGTCGGTTCGGTTCCGGTTAACCGAACCGGAACCGAATTATTAAAAAAATATATATATGCAGTTCATAGGTATCAATCTGCATACGAAAAATTCCCATCCTAGCCACCACCATTTGCGCTGCATTGAGTTTTTGGTATTTAAATTTGTAGAAAAAATTATGTAGGTGCTTTGTATTAGAAATTTAAAAAATAAAAACAACCTATTTAGAATATACTTAATAAAAATAAATATTAAATGTGTAATTCGGTTCTAATCGGTTCCAATCGGTTCTAACCGATTGGAACCGAACCGAACCGATAACCGAAAGACACCTTTCTTTTGGAACCGAACCGAACCGATAACCGAATTTTTCGGTTAACCGAGAAATGTGATAAACGGTTCGGTCATCGGTTAACCGACTAACCGATGACCGAACTACCTGCCCTAGCCGCAACCAAACGCATTCTGGGAGCCTCCAATGGCGAGCCGGGATGCAACCGGGCGCGGTCCCGTGACTCCCTCCCGTCCTCAGGCGCGGCTCCGGCCCCCTCCAACGCTACAGGCCGCGGGCCAGGACCCATGTCGTTAACTATGCTCTTATGCTTAATAGTTCTATTTGTTTTTTTTTCTTTCATGTTTTGATACTATTCTACGATTTTGTTCACACAATTTTCATCACCACAAAATCTTGGCTGCGCGCACCTTGCACACGACGTATAAGCCCATTGTTTATGATAGTAGTATTATTTAATTAAGGGGATCAAATATTAAGTTGTAATGAGATGGAGTCTTATTTGAACAAAACTCCTAATAAGATAGAGAGGTATATAATGCCTAAAACCAAAGGTGTCGGATTGGCGTCCTGTATGTAATGTGGCTTTTAAATTTAAATTAATTTACCCAAAAAAAAAAAACAACTTGATTCCTCGACACAAATGCTAACAAAAAGGTACACTTTTGGTGGCAGCATTGGCTACATTTCCGACAAAAAAAAAGATCGAAAAGCATCCAATGGAAAGTAAAGAATTTGAATAGCGCAGCAGTTTCCCATGTAATCTTTGATGAAGCCTGTGAAATAGATGCAGACAAACTATTAATACCTGTCAAAAATAATAGTAATGTCCAAGGAAAAAGCAATACATTTATTAATGCATATTGTTTTACTAATAAAGATAAACTAAGGACTTTTAAAAGCAATACATTTATTAATGCATATTGTTTTACTAATAAAGATAAACTAAGGACTTTTAAAAGCAGCTGGGACAGACTGATTCATTGAAATAAGAAGACAAGATTCAGATACTATCAGAGTGAGGACAAATTACTAGCTGCAACGATAAGAATGGAGCAATGAGGTTCAAAAACTAAAAACTACTCAGTAAAGTAAAGTAAAGCTGGGGTCAACAAAATATAACACGGAGTAGTGTTCAGTATAATTATCATCTTTGTGGGATATGGATACATGTACATGTTTGGGTGAGTCATCTGCATTAATATGTGTTTGGGTTATCCATATATACTGCACAACATCGGGAGAGAGAAAATGCCATGCTACATATTGTGAGCACCATACATGAGCTAGTTCTCGTCTAGTCCACATTGACATTATTTGTTTTGTTCTATAAATTCACTTTGATTCTAATGCTTGTTATTGACATCATCAATCTTACAATGCAAATTACAAAAAAAAAAAAAAAGCTCGATTTGTCTTTTTATACATTAATATGAAGTTATAGAGAAAATGAACAAATGGACCCTTTGATTGAAGCAATGCAATTATTGGGGAAGGGTTTATCTCATTCTTTCATGGTAGTTTTCAAGTTTAATGCAACAAATTAACTCAAGGGACAAGGATAATACTACACATAAATAAAATCCAAAAACAGATCATAATCAAGAGAATTAAACATTAAATGGCATGCATCAAATTCAAATATGCTAGAATCCAGATTAAAAAAAAAAAAGAAGAAGAAGAGAGAGCTCACATGTAGGAGTTCAAACCAATCTCTCCCCGAAATTCTGATGTTCCCACAAAGAAAAGGCTAGGAGCTTAATAAGCACGCCGCCTCATCTTCTTTGGCTTCTTGACAAAACTCAATCTAATCTGTTTAAGCCGTCTCCTCTTCCTTGCCATCTTCTCAGGAAGTGTCTCCCTCTTCTTTTCCTTCTTCACCGCAGTATCCTTCTTCTTCACAAATTTCGGATCAACCTTGTATGCCTTTGGCTGCACAGCCAGCCCGCTGCTCTCGGCTTCCTTATAAAGAGCATTAGCCTTATCAAGACGTCCATGAGCACACAGCTTCCCCATCAACAAGTCGTAACTTTTAATACCCGGCTTGCGTCCGTCCTCCTTCATCATTGCAAAAACATTCATAGCATGATCAACCCTCCCAATCCCACATAGAATCTTCAAGAACTCGTAATAAGCCTTGGTATCCAGAGCATCCCCGAACCCAGCGGACTTCATCCTATCAATCATCTCATCCCCTTCCCCAATCCGTGCAGCCTGATACAAGCTCTTGATCAACACAAGGAACGTAGCCTCATTAGGGTAACACCCCCGCATCCCCATACTAGAGAACAGTTCTAATGCAACTGAGGTCTTCCTAATCTTGCAGTAATTAGTAATAAGCACATTAAACGTCTCCACATCGCAAGGAACACCGTTCCTCTCCATCTCAACCAGCACGTTTCTTGACTCGCTATCGAGCCTAAAAGGATCCTTCTTCCTACAAAGCGCGCAAACACATTCTAAAATCGCGTTGTAAGCGTACGTACCTATCTCGAATCCGCCCCTCTGCATCTCACCGAGCAATCTCTTGGCTTCATCCAGCTTCCCATCCACGCACCAGCCTTCGATCAATGCATCACATATATACTCATCGGGAAAGAACTCATTTGCCAAACCCTTAACCAATTTTTCGGCATAGCTCGCGTAGCCATGGTTGCAGAGACCAGACACAATCAGCTTCAATGAATCCATATCCCTCACAAACCCATAGTCTTTCTCCATCCTCTCAAACAATGCAACGGTTTGGGAGGGCCTCCCTGCACGAACCATTCGATCAATTAGGGCTTCAAGAGACTTAACCCCAGCGACTCCAATGCCATCCACAAGAACTTCGTGGGTAGCTTTGAAATCCTTTCTCCTCCCAAAATACGCAACGAAATGGGAGTAAACCTCATCACTAGGCTCAAATCCCGGCCTTGATTTCGCCCATTTGAGGAAATCTAGCGCCATACGGCCTGCGTCAGGGGACAAATTGAGTGTAGAGAGGAGCATTGCGGGGCTAATCCGGACGTGGGAGAATGAAAGATCAAGTCTTTTTTGAAGAGGGAGGGGTTCTGAATCTGGGTTTTTCTGAAGCTCGTCGGAAAACAATTTAGCCAATGCATCTTCATCGTTTTCGGATTTTTTAGGGTTTTGATTGAAAGAATTTTCCGCTGCGGATGGGTTTCCTGTTTGTGAGGAGAAATTTCTGATGGGAAAAAACCAGTGGCGTCGGCCGGCGGAGAAGGCGTTTGAAGAGACAAATTCCGGAGGCGGACATCGAGGGGCGGGGAGGGGGTGGTGGGTGAGGGGATTGGGAGAGGTGGAGAAGCAGCGGAGGAGGAGCAGTTTGCGCAGGTGCAACGAGAGCTTCCGCATTTTTTTACTGTGTGTGGTGTGTGTGAAAGAGGACAAGGTTTTGGGGGGTTTTGAGGGGTAGGGTATTTTTATTTTATTAATTTCATTTTAAATTGGGAATTAATTTCATTTTTGAGTGAAAAGGTGTTTTATGTCTTTCCACAGCTGAAAACTGGTGGATATGAGCAAGATATAGATATAGAAGATGGGGATTTGGGTGATGTAGAAATTGCCTTCAGATAAGCAGAGGTTTTGTTCCCAGTTGACACGTGGCAGAGACCCCTACTTCGCCGGAAAATTTACAACTCCGGTGGCCCCACGACGGAGCTCTGCTGAAAGGTAACTGAGTGCTATCACTCTTCATAGTTCCCATTAGGAATATCAGTATCAAAATAAAATTTTGGGAGAAAATTGTTCAACTGCTGTAATAAGCCATAAAATTTATTTGAAGAAATGAGAGTTCAACCAATTGAAGCTTGTGCATTTCATATGGAGAATGGTAGAATTTGGAGTACCTTTTATTTTATTGTATATCCCAAACTATTTTACATTAGTTCCATATCTTCATTGATGCCTTGCTCAGATAGTATTTCCCTTAGTTAGAAGCAGATATGGTGTCTCTGCTAACATTGCCTTCAACCAATCATGTGTGGCCTAGTTCATCCTCTCAGGTTCAAGTCTTAAATCACTCTTCATTTCATTGCTTGTTGCAAACTTCTTTTCTGTTCTTATATTCTTATGTATATATATGCATCAGCTAGGTCTGTATAGGCACGGTCCGTTTCGAAGGAGTATTTCCTTCGTTGTGAGGTCTGCTCATTTGCCTTCGACTTCAGCTCCTCCATGCGAAGGTACACTGTTCGCCTATTCTCTTTTTAAGCAGAATGTCCCTTTCAGTTCGTTAAGATTAGATGGCCACCATCAAGCTTGAAATGAACAAAAAAATCTATTGTTTTATCTCCTCTTAGAAGATATAGAAAATATACTGAATGGCTTAGGTAAGGCCTTAGGGATGAGGAAGAAACAGTCCACAAATCTTCCTCTCTTCAGTGGTAATCTGTGTCTAGTTCAATTTGGAGCTTCAGTTTTTAGGCCTTTCCTAGGTTGGAATGCACATGCTAACTTAATGCTCACGACAGATAGAAGTGGAAGACGGGAACTCCTGGCCTTGGGGGTGACAGTTGCCCCTTGGTTATTCATGTCTCAGCACGCAGCAACATGTACGTAATTTCTTCAGGAACAACTCTTGTGAGATAGTCATAAACTCTTCACAGTAACTTTCCTTCAGCACTGATCTTTACTGGAAAGAATTGTCTTTTTTGTGACTTTCTTACATCCAGATTGTGTATCATTGTTCTTATCATTACTACCCTATTTACCACCATCATCATTGGTGTTCGTTTATATAGAGTGGGGTTGTAATGATCTGCATTTTCGTAATCACTCATAGCATACTTCTTTGAGCTCTATGACTGATGCGCTAAGAGTATACTGTTGATGTGGCTCAGTTGCTGCAGAAACAAAGAAGGGATTCCTCCCCGTCACTGATAAGAAAGACGGATATACTTTCGTGTATCCCTTTGGATGGCAGGTGTGCTGCACCATAACCTCTTTTGTTCTTCATCACATTTCATCATCACAAGTACATCCCATTCAAGTTCATTATTATGTTGGCTGGAACAGGAGGTCGTTGTTGAAGGACAAGACAAGGTCTTCAAAGATGTTATCGAGCCTCTTGAAAGCGTCAGTGTAAATATAATCCCCACAGCCAAACAAGACATTCGTGACTTTGGCCCCCCACAGGAGGTTTGCAAATAATCACGCTGCTAAATTTTCGTATGAGCTTCGGACAACTTTGTATGATTGTGGATTTTTCATTTGAAAATCGTTCTTCTAGGTTGGCGAAACTCTAATTCGGAAGGTCTTGGCTTCTCCTACTCAAAAAACAAAGCTGATTGAGGCATCAGAGGTAGTTTTTTCTCTTTTACCAAGTATGTTAAGTTATGAATACGAATGTTATGGATAACTCTGCCTGGTCGTCACACAGCACGACGTGGAGGGGAAAGCATATTACACATTCGAGTTCCTTGCACAAGCTCCAAACTACACCCGTCATGCTTTGTCTACAGTCTGCATTGGCAATGGTATGTTCATTCTTCTTGCTCGTAGTTCGGATTCATTTATAAACTGAGGAGCTAAGCTATAAATTCTTTGCAGGAAGGTTCTACACAGTGACAACAGGAGCGAACGAGAGGAGATGGGATAAGATGAAAGATAGACTGAAAACTGTGGTCGATTCGTTCCAGATTTTCAATGTCTGAAGGTTGGATGTCCGTGTGTGTGTGTGCGTGTGCGCATTGCTTCTTCATTTACAACATAAACTAGAGGCTATTCACTCACTGTAGATATGAGCAATTTTCTCTCAACAACTACTAGTCTCTGCACACTCTGTGTTATATCTCTCCAAAGATATGCATCAACTATGGTATATATATCTTGTCATATTATCGATTCGGTTTGATTATTCTCTCCAAAAAATTTAATTTCTAAGAAATTGATTATCCCAAACGAAAGTTGATAAACTGGATTGAACCAAACAGAAAAGTATAACCACAATAAGTATATGCAGAATAACGATAGGCTCCTGGAAATTTGAAAATGAATCGAGATATAAACCAAACAAAATGAGAGTGCTATTAACAACCACAAATGATCTATCACCATAGCTGATACTGATTGATAGTAGGGACATCACAAAACTATTGGACATAGCTTCAACAACAGCTCAAACTTCATCTAAGGTATGTGACTTCAGCAATAAATGCATTACGAATTTACGACACAAGAAATGTAAACCATACTCTAATTCACAGTGTCTCAAGAGATGAACATATTGTTAGACCACATTTTGAATGTGGCCTAGACAGAGTAGACGGCGATCTCATTGTTGAATTTGATGTGCCAAAGCCACTAGTTGCTCCCACCTCCGAAAAGGTATCCCAGGGAAGACCCACCACCTGGAGCAGCATGGACTTTAGTCGAAGGTCGATCCTGAAACATTCAGTCCCAATGTTATTGATGGTAACAAAATGCATCGATCATTGAGCAACTATATGAGAGGCATGATGACTGACTAAGCATGGGGAAAAATTGCAACTAAAATTTTCTACAAACTAAAAAACAATAATGGCCTTGAACATTGCACAGACATTTCAGTAAAGCCTGCAATAGTAAGAATTTGATCTACAAGGATACCACTATTAGGAACATAGTATGAAGAAGCAGCTACTTATATATTGACAAACGGGGTCATGCATACCGTGAGGAAGTTCCCAGTGTTCTGGCCATCAGCACGGTGATAGTTATTCTTCTGGTTTCCATGGATACCAGCAGGAATCTGCTTTAGACCATCACCAGATGGTGCCGCAGAAGGCTGCTTCTCTGGTGTCACACGCGTAACTGGGGCTGGCTTCTCAACAGGTGCCTGCACATTGTTCGTGGCAGGTTTCGGAGCAGGAGCTTCCCCGCTTCCAAAAAGGTAGCCCAGAGAACTCTGCCCTCCACCACTGCTGACTCCACGACCCATTTACTTTGTGAAGATGGGAATTCAACTCCTCAACTACAGGTCTATAACCAGATTTAGTCTTAGAGATCAAACCAGATAGATGAATGTGATGAAAATATTTTCTAATTAGATTACACCAAAAGAGTATGTGGTTTCATAAATTCAGCATAATTGGATCAGCAAAACCATGGGGCTTATCTTCTTCAGTGCTAATTAAAGTATAACGCACACACTCTAAACTCCATTCTCCACTACACTACACAATTTTCCACAGCATCCGATCAAATTGGTACAAATCATAAAAACAGAATTAATTCAGAATTGCATAAGAAACATCCAGTAACTGATCGCAACAGACAGACAATTAGAAAACGGCATAGATAATCGAAATGGAAATGAAAAATATAGACCGATGTCGACATCAGTTTCCCAGTAGCATGAACAATAAAATTCTACAGCAAAAAACGATGGATCTGAATAAAAAACAACGGAAATAATCACAATTCTGCATTACTGAAAGCAACGGCATATGTGAGCGACGGATAGAGAGAGAGGGGAGGGGCGTTACCTGTGTTGTGAGGGATCAGATCTGATCTGCGGAGAGAAGATAGCAAGCAAGTGGGGAGAGTGAAGGTTACTGCTGTCACTGTATATTCGAAGCAAAATTAATGACGTCTGAATTTGAAAAGCGAATTTGTTAGCTGGAAAATGGATATATTACTATGTGACATAGATCGGTTAATTTGAATAGATGTTCTTTTGGAAAGTTAATTAGTAGTACCACGTGTAAAATTTTACCCTATGTTTACATTGAATTTAAATTATGTTGAAGTTGTGTTGAAGAATTTTTAAACTATATTGAAGTTGTGTTGAAGAGTTTTGAATTTGTATAAATATATAAATTTTTATTTTATCACTACCCGTACTATGTGTTTATAAGCAAGATAACTCAAAATACAATACAACAAAACAAAGTTTGATTAACTTAATTCGATAATATAACAAGTAAGTGCTTCAACAATGAGGAGGTCGACCCACGTTGAATAGTTAGTGTGGCACGCAAGAGCTAAACACAAAGTTCCCGGCAAATGGAGTCGAGCTTAAGCTTAGAAAACTCTATGTTTTTAGTTCAATGATTTAACTGTTATTATTAATTTAAATATTTCATTTCAAATTTTTAAGACAAAATTGTAAATTGTTTTGCCTTCGTTGGATTTTTTTTTTTTCGTTTTTAAGTTGTAGTATTATTGATTCTTTCACATATAGTAATATCGTTATTATGCAAATATCTAACATCTCTCCTACTTCATTAATACATAAAATCATATGTACTGTTTCTCATTTTTCTTCTAGATTCTTCAATTATTTCCAAATTCTTTAAATTTTATTCCAAAAATGCAATATGTGGAATTATAGTATACTACTCCCTCCGTTCCACAATAATAGAGTCATTTTGCCATTTTGGTACGTTCCATAGTAATAGAGTCATTTCCATTTTTAATAAAAGTCAACACATTTTTCCACACCTACTTTACCCTCTCTTACTTTTTTCTATCTTCATCTCTCTACCTTTTTCATTTTCCACTTTATTCTCCCTTTGCTTAACTCACCTAACACAATTTTTCTTAATCTCCGTGTAAAAAAAAACGCCTCCATTACTATGAAACGGAGAGAGTACTAAATAGTTGTTTCACGATACATAGAGATTCAATCCAAATAATCTATCCTCACTTGGAATGTCTTTCCCACCATTACACTCATTATCTTCTTTCCAAGGCTCATCTTCTCCCCACATGCTCGACAACATCCAACTTCTTATGGTGCGGAGATTCCTGCACATGATATACGAGGTAACCATGGAGATTTTTCAAGTTTATGTGGATATCGGCGAACCAACAAATAGCAACAGAGTTTTGGGAGAAATATGCCGGAAGGTGAGACGAGGTAAGTCCTGCAGGTATCCTGCAACGCATATCATGTATGCTTCGAGCCTATTTAGATTAGGAGAGATTTCGGAAAAAGGGATTCAATTCGCAGGCCTTTCGAAATTTGACATTAAATTTGCTGACCTTTTGGAATATGGGATCGTAGCGTGCGAATTTTTCGAAACGAGGGATTTTTGAATTTTTATCTATTTTCACTTCTTTTTTCTTATAATTTCTCATAAAATATTTTACGAATTGACCAAATTGTCCACTACTAATGTTTTCACCACAATTTTAATAATTTTACTCACTTAATTCTGCAAATCACCGCCGCCTCATCTTCATCATCTTCCCTCATCTTCCCTCATCTTCCTCTTCCTCCTCTTCGCCGCCTCCACTACGAAACTGACCATGATTGTTGCGGTATCCGTATCCCACCACTGTATCCCCATGGATCAATCTGTTCTATTCACCAGATTATTCCAATTGCTTTGGAGAACCATAATACCTGAAGTTCTCTTCTTCTTCAATTACAATTGATACTTAGTGTTATCACCTTCATCTTCATTTTCATCTGTCGTCGCCACAGCCCCAAGAGAATCCGATTCCACCATGTGTAACTCTGCTTCCATCAACGCCCACAGTCCGTGTGAGATACTTCGAGAACAGGAATTGCAGCGGTGGAATTGGATCTGGAATGCAGGTTCGGGTTTTGGGTTTTGAGGAGGAAAATTGGGGGCGTCGAACAGAGTGATTATTGATTTTCGGGGAAGAGATGGATCTTGATTGGGGATTCTTGTCAGCCTTCTCTGTCTGATTTTTGCTTCCATTCTGTTGTTTTGTTGATAAGAATGAACTGAAATTGATTTGATGAGTGAATTCTGGTGTTGATAGGAATGAAATTATCAAAATTTTGGTCTGCGAAGGGAAGAGGATGAAGATGAGGGCGGCGGTGATTTGCAGAATTAATCAGCCAATTTTAATATGAGTTAAGTGACGGAGGGTAGCCTAGGGTGGCGAAGGGAAGAGGATGAAGATGAGGGCGGCGGTGATTTGCAGAATTAAGTGAGTAAAATTATTAAAATTGTGGTGAAATTATTAGTAGTGGACAATTTGGTCAATTCGTAAATATTTTATGAGAAATTATAAGAAAAAAGAAGTGAAAATAGATAAAAATTCAAAAATCCCTTTGTTTCAAAAAATTCGCACGCCACGATCCCATATTCCAAAAGGTCAGCAAATTGAATGTCAAACTTCGAAAGGCCTGCAAATTGAACCCCTTTTTTCGAAATCTCTCATTAAAATAGTGGACATTAAGATCTTCCATAACAAGGACCCAAATTTCATCTTACACTCTTAACTATTTATGGTCATCGTACCACTTGTAACTACTTATTTTTTATTTTGTCTCTTATGTTAGATATCACCTACAACAATCTATCTCATCCCTTAACTTACATGATTTAAATTCTAAAAATTTAAAATTTTCTAGTTTAAATTTTAAAAAAGGAAAATTGAATGTAAAGTCGTGAATTTTCAAAATAGTTTGGTTTTTCCCGTGAACTTTAGAGGTTGCATGAAAAGTCATGAACTTTACCTGACTTTGTAAATTTCTCATCGGACTCGACCCGATAGATTTCCAACAATATGATCCACTATTTGATAGCATTGAACAAAACTCAAATTCAACTAGTAAAGCTGATCGTCTAAAACATGAAATTACTGGTGATTCTGATGATCCAGTTCTAAACAAAGAAAAAGATGAATTTCACAACCTAGATGGAATTTGACTATCCATCGAGAAAGGTTGCAATGTCAGTCCGCATATTTCTAAGCCTTACTGAAATAAGATGACATTGGTGTGGTATAGCACTGAACGGATCTAACAGCAAGACTTGTCATTGGGCTATCTATTGAAAGGCGAGGTCTTGATAATATTTGTTTCTTAATCAATGTAGGTTAGCATTGAGCATACGGTATTGATTATGCACTACTTTGACTTATCAAATGGTGCGGGTTTTTCGTAACCCAATTATCCTGATATATTGGGTAGTGGTGATCAATATCTAGCGGTGCTAGGATTGCTATTATATTGAATCGTGCGTGAGGAGAGTCTCGTTTGATAATGTCCTCAAGAGGAGCGCGAAACAAGGTTTTATTATTCGGAACCTAGCTAGTTGGAGTTTGATTACTCTATGAATAATAAATAAGCGTTTCACGCTAAGTCCACTCTTGGAATTAATAAGAAGTTAATTAATTAAGTCAATAGCAGACATTAATTAATTAATGGACATTTTAATCTTAAACACGGGAAATGAAAGTTAAACGGAAACCCGGATTACTTGTAATTTCGGATTTGGATGGGGAGAGTTCAATATTACTTCTGTAGTGGCTGCTCGTAATATTCCAATTATAACTTATATTAAATTGTGGGTTCAATTTAATTAGTAAAAAGTAAATTGGATGAGCCCATATCCAAAACCTTCCATAGATCCCCTGTCTGGGCCCAAAAGAAACTTAATATAAATAGGAGAATAAAGGAGACAGAAAGAATATATTTTTCATTATTGAAATTTTTGAAAATATCAGCCCCATCAGCTGTAGGAATTTTCGAATTCCACTCCTATTCCTAAAAGGATTTCTTTTGTCTTCTTTATTTAAGTCCTAGTATTCTAGTAAGATCAGCCCACACTGATATTGGGATACAGTTCGGGAACCAGAGAGAAGATTTGTAGTCTAGTACTCAAAGCATCACGTGGAGAAGAAGCTAGCCATCTTCAATTCTTTGGAGAATTAATTGAGGTATTTTTCTGCTCCGTAGAAAAGCATGTTTTAGGTTTCAATATTCTTAAAGCATGATTAATTCAAGTTATGAGCATGATACATGTGATAATTACGCGAATAGGTTTTGTCTAAATAATCTGCTAAATAGATCTGATTATTATGTAATTGATTTATGTGAGCGCTTCCGCTGCCAGTTCCTTCATAAAATTCCTCCTCCCACATCATCAGGACAAGTAACTGGACAAGCAATAGGCTGACCATAGCCTAGCCACAACAAACAAAATTAAAAAAAAAACAACTAAATTTACGGAATTAAATTTACGACACATATACTGGAAAATTCATTAATTTCATTTAAATAAAAAAAAGTGCGTCCAAAAAAAAAATTACATAATTAAAAAAAATACATAATAAAACAAAAAAAACTATCGCCGTGCAGTCCTCCGCACCCACAACTCTTCAATTAAATCCTTTTGGAGTTGAATATGGACATCCACTTGGCGCATGTCGACATGTGCCTAGAGGCGGTCGATTTCATAGTGAGGTACCCCCCTTCGTACGTTGGGGGTGGCCACGCCGTGGCTTGGACCGGTTTCATCGTCCTTGGCCCAACTAGTCAGTTGTACACCTTTATCTTCGACTATCATGTTGTGCATGATAATACATACGTACATTATAGAAGCAATGCAGTCGACATGCCACAAACGCGTTGGACCCTTAACTGCCGCCCATCGAGCCTGGAGCACACTAAATGCGCGCTCCACGTCCTTGCCCGCCGACTCCTGCCATTCCGCAAAGTAGGCTTTCCTGTCCTCATTTGTGCATCTGATCGTCTTCACAAAGACGGGCCACCTAGGGTATATCTCATCTCGCCAAGTAGTAGCCCATATCATGCCGGTTGCCGTTGGCGACAAAACCGATGGCCGGACCGACGAAGAGCTAGAAACGTGCAGTGCAGGTACGGTGTGTGATATCACTCGATCTAACAGGTCCAGAGGATTCGGCTAGGCTTTAGGGGCTAGAAGATCATGAAACTATCAGAAATGGGTTGTTGGGTGCACTCTATTTCTTCAAAAACCTCAACCCACTATACTACAACTAGCACAGGGAAGTAAAGGATCGATCCCACGAGGACGAAGGTGTTACGAAACTGCACTTGAGGATGTTTTGGGAAAGGGGGTTGTGCTATTGCCACGCAATTTTGTGGGTCGAGAACTTAAAACTACTGGGTCTGAGAGACAGGAAAAACTTTACTCTACCTACTGGGTCTAAGAAATGAGAACGTACGGAACATGCATGACTTTAGAGAAACAAGATATTTTAAAATTCTAAGACAATTGGAGTTAACTTAACTAGACGGACTTTCTTAATTTGGACAGACAAGTATAAAGCGAAAGTGGGGACAAGTTTCCTTAAACTACCAGGGTCTAGAAAAGCATGCAGAAAAGTAAAAAGACAAAGCAGATAGTACTGACAGGGTCTGGAGAACATGCAGAAAAAGCAAAGTACATGTGCGAGAAAGTACTGACAAAAGCAGATCTGGTTCTAACTACCAACAACTTCATCTTCTTCGGGAATCAAACGAGAATAGCAGATAAAACAGAGTATTAAACACCATGAAAACAGAGCAAACTTCAGATCTAATCTTAAAACGGGAAATTAAAGCCTAAACTAACAGATCTACGCTACTGGACCTAAAGGATGCAGAAACAGAAAGTAAATAGCCATAATCATGCACAACGTAAACAGCAAACATCAGATACGCGAAACTCCAACTCAGATACACCACGATTCAACAAATCCAGACATCTCCATACGCAAATCCCCAACCTCCATCAACAAACCAACAGATCTCGGCTCCAAACATCCAACAGTCAACAATAACGAAAGCTAAAAGCAAGAAACAAACGTCAACTCAGCAAGATCCAACAAAAGCTAACATAAACTTCCATAATAACGAGAAATAGGTTCAAATCCAGTAGATCAAAGCAAGAACTAGAGTTATGAAACTAAAAACCAACAAGAACTTGAAACGAAAACAAACTAAACAATAGCAAGTAAATATTGTTTCTTCGCCTTCACAAGGCGGTGTTACACAGCAGCAAAACGACGATGAGAACCACGGTGGCCAGAATCCTCCATCTCCAAGTGCGCAGCAAGTGAAATGAGAAATTTGAAGTGTGGAACTAAGGAATGGAACAAGAGCTTGAACTAAAAGTGTGTGTAGAAGTGGTTGTCTTGTTCTTCAAGGTTGAGCTCTTTATATATGTGAGGCTCTGATCCCTAGGGTATCCCTCTGGTGATTTGACGCTCTTACCCTTGAGTAAGACTTTTAAAATGTTCTGCTCATGCTCCATTCTGTTCCTGTCGCCAACTTTTAATTCTCCCAGGTCTGGACGACGACGTTTGATTTTTACTTCAATTTCTTCTCTTTTGCATCTGCCAGGTCAGGTAACAGAAACTTCTAGGTTCGGCAGATTACTACGCACCTGAACTCATAAACATAGATTAGCGCCCCAAATGCACAGAATTTTAAGCCAAAACCAATGCATGAAACGAGCCTTATCACCGACGCCCTGGCACTGCTTGTTGAAAAGGGCAACGAGTTGAGGACGTTGAGGTCGTTGTTCGACCCGGCTACCCCAAAATACGCATGCCAAATCCACAGCCGGTAATCAGCTACAGCCTCAAGGATAATCGTGGGATTCTTTCCCTTGTAGTCGGTGGTGTAGAACCCCTTCCAGGCAACGGGATAGTTCTTCCACTCCCAATGCATACAATCTATGTTGCCTAACATCCCCGGGAACTCATGCTTCTCCCCGTGCATTTGCATCAGATCCTGACAGTCTTCGGGGGTAGGGCTTCGAAGATATTGGTCCTGGAATATTTCAACGACGCCCTCACAAAAATACTTCAGACACTGCAGGGCAGTCGTCTCAATGATGTGGATGTACTCGTCCCACATGTCTGGCGCGCCTCCGTTGGCCAACTGTCTGATTGTCGCAGTGCACTTTTGAATAGGGGTGTGGCCGGGTCTACCAGCCGCATCGTGCCTAAAGCGGAAACACCGATATCGACGCTCCAAACCGTCAACGATACGCATAAACAGCTCTCTGCGCATCCTAAAACGCCGCCTGAACAGGTTGGCTCCAAACCGCGGCTGCTCTGCGAAGTAGTCGTCATATAGCCGCTGATGTGCAGCTACGTGATCCCGATCAATCACTGCTCAATCTTTCTGATAAATACACTTATAAAAATAAATACGATGTAAAATAATGTAATTACATACCAAATAATATGCCATCCAAAAATTATAGTTACAAAAGCCAAATATCTTATTCCACATCCGTCTTGTATCAAGCATATTCTTTATACCAACACAAATAACCGTAAGCATAAATATTATGCGCAGTTTCATCTCCATATGCATATGCCTCTTTGTTCAGTTTATTATTCTGTGACAAATCAAGTCTGGTATCTGCCCGGGATTTCCAATATACCAATATGATTGACCCGTAGTTCCCAATATGATCGACCCGTAGGTCCCACTGTGATTTGACCCGAAGGTCCCAATATGATTTGACTCGTAGGTCCCAATATGATTTGACCCGTAGGTCCCAATATGTCCACTGTGATTTCAGATCCAGAGCAAGACTGTCAGATCCTCTTTAATTCAATGATGCAGATAATTTTAATGCTATATGAAAATATGTCCATTGCACCCCTCACATATCCATTTCGTATTCCACCAAATGATTCCAACACAATATATAAAACATATCCATTGTACCATTCACATATCCATTTATACCACCAAATGATTTCAGCACAATATATAAAACATATTCGTTGTACTATTCACACATCTATATCATGTTCCATATAATCTAATTACTCACTTCCGTTCAACATATAACATTAATTATGTACTACATATAAAATTAAAGGTATAAATTATACCCACCTTAATTCGAGAGATAATTTAGCCGAGCTTCTGGTTCTACTCTCTACTCCTTTCAAAATTATCTCCTTTCTCATCTATCATATCACGTGTTTATCCGCCGAAGAAATCTTCTATTTTAAGTATAGCTAATCGCCCCCCCCCCTCCTCTTTTTGTCTTACCATGCAAATATATATATATATAGGCGAAGTCGGCTAAACCGACTTTAATTTGAGATCTTTTTATACACTATAATATTATATATACTTTGATATACCATTTCTTAATTTTTAAGCATTTGAAATTATCTTATAACAATAATGACACATCCTACTCGTAACACATGTAAAAATTCTAGCTTAATACGTACAATATACATATAATAGAGCATGTCTTCATTTCTCTTCCTTGTAAAGTTGCCGTGGAGTATAATGTATACTTATATACATTTCATGCACTAATATTCTATTTATATTTTCATGCATGTACACCGCTATACATATATTCATATTAGATAATGACACTAATTTAATTACTAACTAAATATGTAACTATATTTCTTTTATATTTCATTCATATATAAATAAAAATAATTCGAATACTAGCCATGGTTACGTCAACTCCACATAATTAAATAAAATAACGTCTTCTAGAATATCGGAAAAATATATTTGTAGAGCCAAAGAGAATATAACATGCAATAATAACACAAAAACAAAATACATATTGCTATGCAAAATTTATGTTTTAGGTTCGAGATGTTACACTTTGTATCAACCGGTTTATCTCACCGGATGTATAGGCCTCCAATGATTTGTTCATTTGTCGTTCGTACTCCTCAGCATCCCCACCACTACCACCACTACTACCACCTGCGTTACTCATTTCGCGTTGTTGCTCTTGTACATAAATTAAAGAGAGAGAGAAAACTCGTTAAAATAAGTGGTACGAATGAAAATAACGTGAAAATCGCATATATATAGTGTTTCGAAAATTTAATTAAAAAAAAATGCTGGCCGATCGCCCGTCTGCAATGGCGGCCAGCCGATCGGCCAGCGTTCAGTAATTGGCGTGCACTCGCCGAAATCTCGCCGATTTGGCGCTAGCCGGCCGCAATGGTTCGGCGAGCGGACCGGCAAGCACCGGGAATCGGCTAGCTGGCCCGCTCGCCGCCATTGTGGATGCTCTTAAGCAGGCCATCTTTGAAACCAATTGGCTTCTGGAGTGATGTTTGCATGTTGCAGGATTCAATTATATGAAACTATTACATTTTCTGAAATGTGGTGGATGAATCTTTCTAATCTGTATCTGTTTCCTCTTTCACGATATATTATTGTTTAGTTTTGTTGCTTGTGCAATGTATATATATTGTCAAATACAAAATCTCTTTTCGAAATTTTCTAACTTGTAGTATGCCCCCTCCCATGTTGCTCTAGCCGTCCCATCGTCATCCATTTTCTTATTTACACCTGTTTCTCTACCAAGATATTGTGTTCCTTGTGAAGGGCAGGAGGTTCTTAAGGGTGTCTCCGGTGGCGCCCCTCCCACTAGGACCTCCATTAGCCCTTCCCACAAAAACTGTCTGCCACGTCAGCACTAGCCCTTCCCATTTCACTAGGACTTCCCATTGCACTAGGACTTCCCACTAGGACTTCCCGCAATAAAATTAATAAATTCACAATTAAAATTAAAATTTACGGAATTAAAATTTCGACACGAGCCATATTTATAGAGTTTTTTTTTTTAAATAAAAATAAAAATAATTTTCGGTGGGACGTCCGAGTGGGACGTCCTACCCACGCCACAGTGGCGGACGTCAGGTAGGACGTCGGGCTGAGGGGCGAGGCCATCCGACGGGCACTCGGGACGGGCATGGGCGCCCTTCCCACCCACTACGGCGGACGTCCGGTCGGACGTCGGCGAGGGGCGACCGGGACGTCCGCCATCGGAGACACCCTAACATTAAATTGCCTCTGTTGACATTATTATTAATTTGATGGTATACATTCCGTTTGACATCTTATTTGGCTCTGCCCATTTAAACCTTAGTGACTTTTTATCAGAGCTATTTTGTATACTGGAATTCATGTTGTTTTCTTAGCTTTTTTTTTCTGCAGTAGGAGATATTTACTAATTTATCTTTTTACTGCTACAACTTTTCAAGACTTTTCCTTTGTTTCCTGTGTATAACTTTCATATTGTCAGACTATTTAACCCAATATTTTGCTTGTTGTCTAATAAGAGGATGTGTAATTAATTGTTGGATTGTTATGATGATTGTTACTTACAAGATCTTATTATTGGCAAATGGTAATTAAATTGGTAATGATATATTCCAAGGAAAGATATTGATATTGCAGATGACAGTAATACATCTTAGATACAGTTCAAGCACTCATAACTTAATTTTAATGCCTGAAACACTTCAAGAAATTCGAAATTTGAACTTTTCAGATTAAATATATAGTTTCAATCTATTAGCTTAAATTATAAAATTCCATCTCACTCTTCAGTCTTCAGCAAAATTATTATGTTAGTACAATCGAAAATGATTGGTTAACCACTGACTTTGGATATATGTCTATCTGAAATGATAGTGCTACGTACTAAATTGTCGTGTGATATGAACATACCTTTTCAATTAATAATATTAATTATGCTTATAAATATAATTCACATGGCAATTAATATGACACAAAAATATGGAGTATATATTTGTGCCATGAGCCCATGACCTTCATAAAGATGTTATGATCATATTCAAAATTAACACAATATATATAGGGCATGTACCCAACTAGAAATATAGTGAAATTACCTTTTTTATATTCTTTCTCGCGATCCACTATTAAGGAAAGTGTTCGCTTCTCAACTGGGACATAACTAAAGCTTTTGAGTCGAGTTCCTCTTTGATGTTAAGTTAATACTTTTGGATAGTCATCGATTTTCGGAATAGGGAGCCACCTTTGGGAAGGGAACAACAGCTAGAAACGGTTGCTAATACTCATAGGTTTAAGAGCAAAAGGAGGAATCCATCCAATAAGTATGTAGGTGTTTGCATATTGTTTTTGGTTGTTACTCGTAACTAACAAGGTTAATAATGCCCTAATAGAGTTGTAGCACATCACATGGTGGTTTCTATCTTAACTTTATGCATGTGATAATACTTTGTTTTTCTTTCTTCTATACCCTATATTTTGATAGGACTAAACTTGAATTTTAATCACGAGAATGCTTTATAATATTAATTTTTCTTTTTCTAGTGGATCCTTTTAAGAGAGAAAACCCAAATCTCGTAATTCATTGATGAGCTGAATTTATTTTAGAATATAATTCTCTTTTCTACAAGTTCTATACTTTTAAGTTTTAACCTCTCAGGTCCAATTCTGTTATATCAAGAATATATTTAAATTGGTAAGAAGTAAATTAATACATAAAAAATCACAGAATCTTTTTAGTTATAGTTCAAGTAAACAATCATAAGAAAAAGGGAGTAGAGTATGAATAAAACTGAATTAATGTAAATGACTCAAAATTATTATATCTGCACATGTGTGCATTAGCTTGACTCTCTCTTACCTCTTGATTAATTTTTCCATTTGAGAATAGTTTAGCGATATTATTGATGGCATAAGTTAAAACCACTATTATTGAGTTCCATGTGACTGCACATGAACTACTTGTTTGACGTAATTATATATAATGATTTAGTATTTAATTTGATCAGAATCTATCGTTGAATTTTTCACCGCAAATTATTACCATACTTTTACCTTATTTATTTTTCTTCAATTCATAACGTGCATGGATAACAAAAACACTCTATTGAAAATTATTAATTAAACACCAAACGAATAATAACAAAAATCTGTATAGAGACAATATAATATACAAGTACCGAAAAATCATAGTACTATTGAAGTACTCGCTTACACCTGTTCTTGATTAGTACTATTAATTTTTCTTATAAATTTAATATTATATTAAATCATGAACAAACACATAGAAAAATTTAAAACTAATTACAGAAGAATAATCACGACAGTTAACTCCAATTAGTGGTAATGTGTTCAAGGCATGAGAATTAACTTTAATTAATTACAATGAGAAGCAGTTGAGATTTTCCAAGATATGGGTATCCTTGCATGATCTCTCCATAATTTCTACTACTATTTAATCATCATTGTCCTTAATTATCAATCATGCTTGAGTTGGTAATATTCCCTCAAACGAATTCAAATTGTTTATCATGAAATAAAATTCCATCTTTCATTTTATTATTTTATTTTTTAATAATAATCAATTCACCTTGCAGTGTAGTATCTAAAATATAGTACTAAGTCACGCACGTAGAGGCAACATTTATTCGTCATATATATTAAGCCAACACTGAATTAGTTATGTTTAATCCCTTCAAGGCTTAAAGGAATTTTCAACTACTTTTGCATGCTTGTTATAAATAGACGCATTGCTATTAATTCTTATTTTTCCACTATAATTGACTTAGACATTTAACTAGACTTACAAGCTTAAATCTGCATAACCGTTATATGTATGCATCCGATTGAGAAATATTTCTACTTTTTTTATATGAGAGAAAAATGCCTCATGATCATTTAAAATGATGAGCATAGTAACACTCAAAAAATAAAAGAACCAGCCGGAGGTATCCCGACTAAGACACTATTGAAAGTAGCATCGATAAATCACATCGAATAACACACGCAAGAAAGAAGCAAGTTTCACAATAGGAGATAATCCAACCAATCCCTTGCAATGTTCAAATTTTCAACCATTTGTCTTAGTTGAAAAGAAAAATCCGAGCACCAATCATGCACCCATGTACCCATTCATCACCTAAGTAATTTTTGTTAATAAATACGTATATTAATAACAATACTAATAAAAAGCTGCTTTAATTAAAAGAGATCTCTACCTAGTTAACGACCTCTAAATTTGTAAGCTAGTAGAGAATCTGACAACTTTTTATTTAGTTGATGTACTTTTATAAAGAAATTTTAAAAATTGTTTAAAAAAAGTATTTTACAACAAAAATATAAAGATAAAATCAACAAAAGAGAGAGAGAGAGAGAGAGAGAGAGAGAGAGAGAGAGAGAGGATGTGTGTGGTGAAGCAAAAACTGAAAAGGAAAAACATCTGAAATGAAATGATCTCATCTCATCATCTCTCTCCCGCTTAATCCACTGACAAAAATCACATGTTGAAGCAGACAATTTCAGACCCACCGATATTCCCCATCCCACATGCTCATCTCAAAATTAACCTATTATTGAAAACAAGAATTTAGTTATGATAATGATAATGTTTTTGCCAGCATTGCAGTCCTGGATTTACACATGGATGTATGGACCATGCTTCCTTCCAACAACTATCCCTCATTGTGGGCTGTCTTCATTTCCTTGTTTTTTTTTTACAATTCCCTATTTCAATCATTCCCTGCATAATGCTTATCTGTTTCTTCATTCATTCAATCCTTTAAGTTTGTTCACTTCCCTCCCTTAAAGATTTGATTTTGGGAATTGGGGCTTCCTTTGTTTTCTTGATTTTTATGATTCTTGAAGATATGAATTGATATGGTGTTGATTCTTGAGAAAATAGTATCTGATTTTCCATAGACTAGGGCACTGTGTAGTGTAGGTAGGCTTTGTTGGATAAAAGGGGGAGTGTTGGAGGAAAGGGAGTAAACATGGCTGCAAAACTGCTACATTCTTTGACAGATGACAACATTGAGTTGCAGAAGCAAATAGGATGTATGAATGGCCTTTTTCAGCTGTTTGATCGCCACCATGTCCTCACTGGTGGCAGGCACAAACATGGTACCAATTCATAGCTACAAGTGTTGTAACTATGTTTCATTATCTTCTTTTGCAAGTGTCATAGAGGCTTAGTTCCTTTCCTTGTTTGCCTGTGCCATTGCAGGAATCTCAGACTACAATGCTGCTACTCCGGAAGGAGACGAGCACGGTAGATCTGCATCTACAGTAAGTCTCTTCGGCCCTTTTTGGTATGATGGAATGACAGAATGTAGGAGGGAATGGAGTGATGATTCCTTCTTTGATTTCACTCCTTTGCTTGGTATGATGGAATGAGAGAGGGATTGTCATTTCATTCTATGCTCGTTCCATTCCATCATACCAAGAAGGTCCTTATGTGTTGTAACATTAAGGGCTCTTTTGATTGGCAGAGAATGCCTAATTGTATCTAAGAATGAATCATAAGTTGATTACTATTATTCAGGCCTCAATATAGAAATGTGGTTTCTTTGCTTCTGTCATTGCATTTTGCTATCCTATTAGCTTGCTGGTGTTTGTCTGCTCCAATAGTCATTTAACAGAAAAGATGAGGTCATTGCCATTAGTTTGGAATTCTTTTCCATAAAGAGATACTAACATTTATGGTCATGGCATTTTTAGGAGAAGATTCCAGTCAAGAATGTCCAAGAGAGGCAAAGAATCTCGAATGCATCACCCCGGGCTTCTTTGTCCTCGTTGTCACGTTCATCCTCCTCCTCGTCACTTGAATGCAGCAGAGTTACTCAGTCAGAAGCCTATGAAAGAATCATCTTCCCTGAGACCCCTTCAAGGGACCCTGCTGCTTCGTCCCCTCAGTTTAGCCGACACATTCGTGATCTGGTGAAAGACTCCATGTACAGGGACCCTGCCATCAAGAACCGAGGCTCGCCAAGGCTGCAGCATTCTGAGCTGGTGAATGATGATGTGAAAGAATCTGTTATAGCTGCTGCACCTCAACTTCAAGAAGCACCTAAGCGTCATAACGAAGGCAGACGCCTCATGAGGTCGTTATCCTATCACTCAAGAGATGAGTATCCGTCTCTGACCACTAGAGACGCCCCCCGGTTTTCCTATGACGGAAGGGAAGCAAACCGGTTCACATTGGATTCAAGGGATGTCTCCAAATCCACCCTCAAGATCAAAGACCTTCCCCGGCTTTCGCTAGATGCTAGCAAGGCTGGTCAAGTGCGGGTTTCTGTGCAGCACGATAGTGGTGTTGACTGTGATGGAAAGACTCAATCTGCACGGCCACCAAGTGTCGTGGCAAAGCTGATGGGCCTCGAGACACTGCCTCGTTCCGTTGACACCAACTCTGGTGTATCTAAGAGCTCTCAAGATAAAGACTTGATTGATAAGTCAAGGCCATTTGCAGAGGCAGAGGCAAGCAAGGTGTGGAGAGAGCCTAGCTCACCACGTTGGAGGAGTCCCGATTCTTCTATGAAGCCTCTGTCGCGGTTTCCACTTGAGCCAGCGCCATGGAAGCACAGCGAGGGGAAGAGGAGCTCTCAGAAACCACGGCCTAAAGCTACAAGAGGTGCAGCAAAGGCAGAAGCTACGTTCCCCTCTGTTTACAGTGAGATCGAGAAGCGATTGAAGGATCTCGAGTTCACACAGTCTGGAAAGGATCTCAGAGCACTCAAACAGATTTTGGAAGCAATGCAGTCTAAGAAGCTGCTGCAAACCCCAAAACAAGAGCATGAGGAAAAACAGTTGAGACCGAAACACGAGGAGCCTCTTGCTTCCACGAAGAGGGCACCAAGGCATTCCGAGCCTCCAATAGTGATCATCAAACCTGCTAAAGATCCGAGCTATAAATCCGTCCAGCGCGATTCATCCGTGAAAAACGACACGACCCTAAAGGCAACACATGTTTCAACAAGATCACAACACTCAGTGAAAGATGGCTTGGGGAAGAGCTCAGGGTCAATCAGTCCTAGATTACTACAGAAGAAACTCGATCTGGAAAAAAGAGCTCGACCGCCCACTCCCCCTGATTCAACCAAGCTAAGAAAACAACCGAGCAAGCAGCTAGGCGAGTCCAATTCCCCAGGAGGAAGACGAAGACCAAAACTGAGTGAAGTAAATGAGAATATGGTTCGTTTGAGTGCTTCAGTTCCTCGCACGAGCAGTTCATCAAGGGAAGCGTCCGAATCTATGCTAACTGACTCCTCAGTAGAGCAGGTTTGTAATGTTTATATGTATTTTCAATTGATTTTATCTGTCAATATGCTAACTTGTGTTATGATTTGCTCTAGATTCACACTGAGCACTCGAGCCCTGTATCTGTTCTTGACAACAGAATTCACACAGATGACTCACCTTCTTCACTCACATACAAAGGTATATGCCTAAAATGATATAGCAAAAGTTGTTGGGATTCTTTTCCAATTAGTGTCTTCACATTTCCATTTCTTTAAAGTAGAAAAAGAGAAGGACTCGAGCATCGCTCGAGGAAGCTCTACAGACAACAGCAATCCCAGTTGGAGGGAATATGGTTTCACAACAGAGATGAACCAAAACAAGCTCCAGAGCATCGAAAACTTAGTTCAGAAGCTGAGGCGTGTCAACTCCAGCCACGACGAGGCAGGCACGGATTACATAGCCTCACTGTGTGCTAACACTGATCCAGACCACAGATATATATCCGAGATCCTATTAGCCTCAGGGCTCCTCCTCAGAGACCTGACGGACTTCCAGTTCCATCCATCGGGCCATCCCATCAACCCGGAGCTGTTCCTGGTCCTGGAGCAGACAAAGGCAGGCAGCGTGCTCCATACCACCCCGGAGAAGAGGAAGCTCGTGTTTGACACTGTGAATGAGATTCTTGGCAGGAAACTGGCACCAGCCGATCCCTGGCTGAGACGGCTGGAGCTGACTAGGACGGCCACAAACGCGCAGAAGCTCCTCAGAGAGCTTTGCTCGGAGATTGAGAGGCTGCAAGGCGGGAAAGTGCAATGCAGCAGCAGGGGCTCGGGCGAGGACGAGGAGAGATGGAAGGGAGTGGTGTGCAGAGATGTTATGAATCATGGCTGGATGGGGTTCGATGATGAGATATCGTGCGC
The DNA here is from genome assembly GCF_023119035.1 of Salvia hispanica. Classification (NCBI taxonomy): domain Eukaryota; kingdom Viridiplantae; phylum Streptophyta; class Magnoliopsida; order Lamiales; family Lamiaceae; genus Salvia; species Salvia hispanica. Next base: position 29,102,211 of record NC_062965.1, read on the forward strand.
TGTTCTTGACATCGAGCGCTCCATATTTAAGGATTTGGTTAACGAGATTGTGATTGGAGAGGCTGCTGCTTGTGCTTCTACTACTGGTTTGAAAATCAAACCAGTAGGTAGAAGGAGACCCTTTGCCAACTAGTTTGCAGTTGCATTTGTTGTTCCAATTTGTCATTTCTTCACTTGATTTAAAATAATTTTTAGTGAGGTATCTATATATACAATAACATTAGTGTGACTTTTCACAAGTTTAGCATTAGTCATAACGAAAATGCACATCTATATATATGCTTATACTGTCACTGTTAATACTATAATTCATGTTCATATCATTGAACTAACTGCTGCCTATATACTGGAAAATATTAATTAAATAAATAAACATACAAAGTATTCTGCTATTATATGAACTGAAATAATCCTACATCACAAAATCACCCCATATAGCATCTAGTTTAGAGAATGGCTGTGTTCTTTACTGTGTTTTGCTTAGATTATTAGGATAAATATTTATCGTTTTAAATTTGAATTGGTAAAACATGTCAACAAAGGCTTCCATAGCATAGTGGTATTGCGTTCGCTTCGTAAGCGAAAGGTCGCGAGTTCGATCCTCGCTGGGAGCTTAATTTACATTATATTATACTTTTACATTTTCTCTCTTTTTATTTTTAATATTCTTAATTTTTGTATGGGGTTTAGGATATACTTTTACTTTTTCTCTCTTTTTATTTTTAATATTCTTAATTTTTGTATGGCTTTTTCAGTATTGTTTCAATGGCTGATCCGGATGGGTCGGGGTTGATCGGTCTCATGAGTATTGAAAAACTCTATAAAAGTCGACCTTTTCAGTGTCACTCACAGTGTGCGGCAGCTCCGCCCCAAACCTTCGGACTAGGGTTTACTTCAGATTGACATAATCTATATTTTCAGTTCTTGACATGCAATAATAAATTTGTACTAGTAAATTGAATTGACATGTGATGGTCCCCTTTGTTGCTTGAGTCCTACTACATTGATAAGAGAGGACCAAGCTAGTACTAAAACTGCAAATCCTTTTTTTATTTTGCTTTATTTGTTGGTTTAGTATCATTGCTTCATCGCTCATGCATTAGCCATTATATGTGTGGGTGGTGATGTGTGATGTTACAGTCTCAATCATATCCAAGCAAACAGAATTTTCGAATTCACTTTAATTTCTTCTTTCTCTTCCATCTTATTCTTCTTCTTGGCCGCTATGCTCTTTTTAGGGTTTTTTTAGCTTGCTTTTAGGTGTGGGGTTAGTGTCACCTGAGAGATAAGAGCCCTTAAATTAATTAATCATCTTTTGTTTATCAACTGGAAATTCATGGTCAATTTGTATGCAAAATGTATGAACGGATTAATTATATACAACTAATTAATCAGGTTGGAGGTATAGATCAGCTATACCATTTATTAATTAATAATAGTAAAAATATTACCCTCTTAGCCGCATTATTCATGACACATTTCTAATTTTGAGCACATGTATTTAGAAGAATTGCAAAGTGGTGTGAGAAATATAGAGTACTATTATTTAAAGATGTTTCGAAAAGAAAACATGTTACGTTAGTGTGCAATCTTTTCTTCATCAAATATTAATATGCATATATACTATAGTCAACAAGTATGTATATGCATAAAATTAGGTTTTCGCATTCAAGATTAGGGTTTCACTTTCACATGCATCTATAGTACTTATTGGTTTAGTTCTTCTAAATTGGGGTCACAATTGATTTTACATTCATAAAATTATTTATGCAATATCCTAACTTAATTTATTTTACCTTCATTTCTTCCTCTTATTTTCAATCTAACACATTATACGGAGTACAGTACCTTTTTTAGTTAGTTTGTGTCTTTTAAGTTTTTCAGTAAACATTAACTGGGTAATGCAGTGAAAGTAATTACCAAATAATAATGGATATTATTTGCTAAGTATATACTATACCTAGCTAATGTTGAACATATTTATGCATATCACTGGGTCATCAAATACTCTCTGTCATTTCGAATTATTCATATCATTGGGTTTTGTGCGATCTTGCCAAGTGTATATTTCATAAATTATATATTAGTATTATGGAATAGTAACACAGTCCAAATTATATGCATTTAAAGCATCTGCAAATATTTTCAAATTCAACACTTTAGTATAACGTATCATGTATGCATGTGATTCTATTAGATAGCTTTTAAATTTAGCATGACTACACAGACATATTTTGCAGTCTTAGACTTAGCTAGATAGATTTCTTTTAAGGAAAATAAAATTACTAACAATTATACATTTCGGAGAAATAATTGCGGACTAACACAAACCTCAAAGGAGGATGGTAATATATTGTGTTAATAATATTTGAAAATAAAAAAGCCTTTAACAATTGAAAATATATACGTAGGTATTTATTTCTGTCCTAAAAGGAACTTGTAGTGTAATCACTTAAAAACTTATAATTGGTAATTCCCATATGAATATCCTCCAACTTTAGGTACTTAAAAAAGAAATATTAGTACTGAAAGACCATCTATGGGAGCATGAATTTGTTATCTACAAGATCACAATAAAGTTAAATTTCTCAAAATTATATAAAGACGTCAATTGACGTATCTCAAGTTATGCTCTGTAAATAAATCATTGCATGAAAAGTAATAAATTTACCTGCAGATTATTAATTGCCTTATCTGCACATAAGAGATAGACATACAATGCATGCCTCTATACATACATCTCCTGCTTAACAAAATTCATTCAATCAATCCGCAGTATACACATTCTATATTCCACAAAATAAAGGAAATTAATTAAGTTATGAGTATAAATCAATACAAAAGAAGCAATATAGAGTGCAATATTACTAGTTTAACAATATTACTAAATAGTAGTATGATATATGTTTCTCACAAGAATTAAAACTATAGAAACAAACTATATATAAGTAGACTCACTTACCAATGCACCAATGTGATCAGCACCTCACTTCTTCGACGAAATTAACGTTATAACATAGCTATATGTGATATGAACTAAGTCTCATTGTCTCTATCATTCTCGCTTGAATGAAGGGATGCATTCAAACTGAAAGATCTCATTGATGAATTCTGCAACTGCAAATCCCTAAACTGATCATTCTCCAAAGAAGTTGCTGCGAAGTAGGGCTGAAAATGCGCAGCAGATGGAGACATGTAAATCTGAGAGCTCGAAGCTTGAGACGACGAAGAGAGGCTGCAGTTGGAGTTGTCTTCATGATGATGACGGTTCGAGAAGCCAAACCCTAATCCCCCAAATTGAGACAATGACAAATCTGGAGGCTCCAATTGGAAGTAGTTAGGGTTTGCAAATTGAGTACTGTTTAGTGGGAAGAAGTTCTGTGCCACAAATCCACCAAAACCCTCTTGATCATCACTCCACCTCTCTCTCTCCCTGAACAGATTTGGAGAGAGAAACTCAGAAGCATAAGGCTGATGATCATGATGATTAGGCAATATTGATGGTGGCTGGTGAAATTGGAGGAAGTTTGTGGGAATGGTTGGGAGAGGAGGGAGTTTATCAATGTCTAATTTTGTCGCATCGATCAACCAATCAATGACCTTGCTAGGCTGGCTGAGGCCGAGCCGTTCTTGAAGATCATAGAGCTGTATTGCAGTAGGGACTGAGAGCCTAATCCTCCTGTCTCTCAACCCTTTCACTGTGCACACCTTGCTGTGCCTGTCCTTGCCTCCGAAGCCGGGTGCTACTCGCACGATTCTAGGGTTCTTCAAGGTTGATGACCACTGCCTTGGTGATGGGGATGAGGAGGTCATTTTGGGGAATTTGGTGTATTCTCCCTCCTCTTCCTTTCCTCCCAAATCTCTCTCTCTTGGATTCATTGTCATGTTTGCTTCACCACTTTCTGCATTCACAAAAAAATTACAATCTTTGATTGATTCTTGAATTTGATTCATGAATTGAATAGTTAAGGGAGTTTCAATTTAGGGATATGGGAAAACCCCATATATAGATAGGTCTAGGATAAGGTGTGATCAGCTGGTCCAAAACATTAACACCTTTATGATTTGTCAGAGAAATTAAAATTCCTGAATATATGAAACAAAATTGGCTAGCTAGATCAAGAAATAAGAAATGTTTTTTTTTTACAAAAATGGAATCTTTATATAGTACTTGATTTGAATGAACACAAATTAATATGTTTACTAATATGCTCACAAGAGGAAAGAATAAAATACCAACTTTGTGACTTGTAATAAACAATCTTTGTCTGCAGAAAGCTATGTCGGCTCTGGACAAGATGAATGTTATGTAAGAAAGAAGAAAAAATGAAAAGTTGTGTATGACTATTATAATAAGAGAGGAGATCTATTTGGGTGATATATCATATAAGTAGTTGTTGAAGCATATAGTCGGCAGAATTGAATGAGCTAGCTGCAGAAATGGTAATGTAATTGTGATTATTTTGAGAGACTTTTTTTATGTTCTTCAATGCATGGGACCAATACTTCTTGCATGCTATAAAAGAAGGGTAACTACTCCTTTATTGACAACTACAAATAGCTAGCTTTATTAGCACAACAATTCAAAGGCATGCCACATGCTTCAACCCTAGAGAGAGAGAGAGAGAGAGAGAGAGAGAGGGGTAGCTTTCGTTTATGTTAATTAATGAGAAATAAATTTGTTGTTATATTGTGTGGTTCCTAGTACTTAAAAGTGTATAGGCAAGAACAAATTAATCAGATTTGAAAAATGATATACTTATATGGCAATTAGCAATTTAATAAAAACGTGTATATGGAGGTTGAATTAGGCGATAATTGAAGTAGTTATAACTTATAAATAGATGAGGGACCAATAATGTATGCAGCTTCTTTAAAGCTATTCTGCTTATTGCTGAGGACCACTCCAATATTTTGGCAACCATGTTTACATTTTTCTCCTTCTAGTAACTAAAAAACGATCTGGATCGTTGATTTTAGGATGATCTACGAATTTAGTACAAGCATTCATTAATATCGTATATTTATTCTGCAAATATAAACTCACAATATAACTACATAAACCATGCGTGGTTAATCATTTAACCAGAATATATTGAATATAATATTGTTTATCACAAAATTAGGGTTTGGGGGATAATGAAGTATAGTATATTAATTAGGGCCATGATATTCATATAAAAATCAAAGTTATATACGGATAAATTATTTAATAAATTATTTCGTGTAGTCGATAAATTGATTAGACTGTTAGAATTAAATTAAAAATTAAGATTAAATATAAAACAAACGAATTTATATGTTATGAGTGCTGATGACAATGGAAAATCTCGTTGTTTTCATTCGATTTTAGTTCTGTACTTTCAAAGTACTATTATTTGCTTTTTAATAGTCACAATGTAATTAATATTTATCGTCTCATTATTCATATGAAACTTATTTCATTTCAGACTACTTTAATTTTTGCATGAGGGGTACCTCATATTTGGCTGCAACTGCAAATACAAAAGTAGACATTGTTCAAATTAATTTTGTAATTAACGGATCCAAGTAGACTACTTTAATTTTTGCATGAGTGGGTGAACATGTTAGAGCATCTCCAGCTGCGGATGTCCCGGCGGGCGTCGGTCCGGCGTACCCGACGTCCGCCATTACGCGGGAGGGAGGCGGACACGGGAGATCCGCGGTGTTCCCGCGACATCCGTCGCGACGGCGGGCGGGAGTCCGCCATTGTGTCATGCCGACGGACATCCGATGCGATTTTATTTTTTATTTTATTTTTTTATTTTTTACAAACTATATATACGGCTCGTTGAACTTCATTTCATTCGCACCACTTGTTTTAACGAGTTTCTCTCTCTACATTCATTTCTTTTGACGACAAATGGAGCACTACGATAGTGATTCCCCCGCCACGAGCGAGTCACAAACGCATAATATTCCCTCGCCGTATATTCCCTCTCGAGTCAAGGGAAATACCGGCGGAAGTGCATCGATGTCCGGGATGATGCCCAGAATGACGACGATGATGCAGCAACCCCAAATGGCCGCAGGGATGATGCCTGAGTACTACAACTCTAGCGACAGGGAATGAGACGGGGGGCGCCACTTGTCGAAGCTTCCACTTGTTCTTTTTGTTGGTTAAGTTTTTTTTTTTTTTAAATAAAGTGGTTGCATTTTCTCCATATTCGTGTCGAAATTTTAATTCCGTACATTGTTTAGTTTGGTGAATTTGTGATTTTTTTTTTGCGGGAAGTCCGCACGGGAAGGGCGAGGGATGTCCGCCATTTTGCAGTGGGAGGTCCTTATGACGTGACAGTGTTGTGGGAGGTCCTTTGACCTAATTCAAATCACAAAAATCATTATACTAAATAATGTATTGATAGTAAATATTTTTTTCTAAAAATGTAAACTAAGAGCATCCTTAACGCGGAGGGGCGGGGCCGCAAATCGCGAGTCCCGGCCGGGGCCATGCGTTAGACGGAGGAGAGTCACGGCCCGGTTCAGGGTTATGCGCACCGGGACGGGCCGCAAACCCCCAAAATTTTTATTTATTTTTTCTTTTTTTTCTTTTTTTGCCTATTTATACCCATTTCTTCAACATTCTTCCACCAATTTCTCTATTTAAGAAACTGTGATTCTATGAGGCCAAACTGGATTTACCCCAATTGACCTCTGTTTAAAGTGGTGCATTATATGTGTAACCATCATGCTGCTATTTGATCAGAGAGAGACTGTTAGTTCAAGTAAGAAATGCCTCCTAAAGCATATTCTGTCATCATCATTTTAATTTTTACATCATTCTTTTCTACAATTGTAAGAACTTTTCTATTCTTTTTGTCAAAACACCCAAACCAGTCATCCAAAACTTGTGACTTCTGGACTTGGAAAGCCAAATATTTCTACCCTTTCTCAATGTGAAATGACAGTCATGAGCATCATAATCAGTATGGAATTCTTGATCCAAAACCCATTTCTACAACTGCTGCTTTCAGTATGTCAATGAACTTTTCCATTGGATCAACCAAAGAGAAGTCTTTTAATCACATTCAAACAAAAGATTAAAATTACAAAGAAAATGCAGAACCCCCCACACAGTGTTTGATTGGGATTTTTAAAGAAATTCTAATGTGAACAAAATTTGGGACCACAAGTACAGTACTGACTTTATGAATTTTGTCTAAGAAAGAGGAAGAAAACAATAGATGCTTCGTCTAGCTGTATATAATTAACCAAGTTTAGAAACATGACTTCGAAAAAGAAAATAATTAACCAAGAACCAAGAAAGAAAGGGTTCATGTGGGACTAGTAATATATGCATGAATGGGCAGATTCAAGAATGATTAGAGAATTATCTGGAACCCCGGTTTCATTTCTTAATTTCTAAAAATCCTAAAAAGAATTAAAGAAATAATAGTAAGAGAATACAAAAATTAAAATAAAATCTAAAATACATTAAAATCGTGCTTTCGTCTTTTAAACAATCTCCGATGGTAAAAATCCATCATGCATCAAAACAGAGTGTTGCGTTCGATTCGATCCCTATCCCATTTTGCAAGTCTGGTGACTTTTTCAACTTCGTCGACTATAAGTACTGCGGTCAAGTTCTCTACTAATTTCTTTTACCTAGTATTTGATATATGAAAAATAATACACTTGTCTGTATCACACTTTGTCATCAATTGGCCCTCACCAATCATCCACTCATCATCTTTACTATGTGTGACCATCACCTCTCACTCTCTCTCTCTTCATATTCTTTGCAGGGGAAGAAATTAATGACAATGACAAATTTTGGAGTAAGAAAACAAATCTGAACAATGCCACTACTATTAGTCTACTACTAGTTGTTGCAGTAAATTATTGCATATGCAGAAATAAAAATTCTGCAATTTGAATGATAAGTCATTATCTGCTGCAGCAGCTATTTTTTATACCCCTTTAAAATAGCCAGAAGTGAATCAGAAATAATTAGTAGCTACAGTTAATGCTTGTGCTTCCAATAATGCAAATAACATATTATTTGGAGTATAATAAATATAAGTATTCATGGAGTCCTTTTCGCTGCTTATTTAATTGCTAAATAATGCAACAAACTCCTCCCATCCCATGTCCATTTATTAGTGATATCTAAGTTCCTGAAATAGCAAAAAATTGTTTACTAATTAATACTATCACTCTCTATTTAAATTGGTATTTTTCACAGGTATCAATTCCATCAACGAAATGATTGAGACTTTTGTAATTCTAAATTGATTGAGACTTTTGAAGCTTATGGGCGAAACACTAACGTATCAATAATGGTTTCCTCTCTATTCCCATAATAACTTAAACTCCGAATCTATTAGTTGGACTGTTAGAGTAAAAATATCTTATCAACTCAACTGCGTTTCATACTTTCATAGTCGATGTTTAAGTTATGTAATTGAAAAGGTCTTAAAATATCAAAACAGACAATACAGTTTGGGCCAAATGGGCCCAGTTTCCCTCAAATTAAATAAAATTAGAAAAGGCCCAATGTCTATTCAATGCGTTCCTGTTTGGGCCTAAAAAATTAAGAATATCATCACTCTGTTACGGAGCTCTGTTCATGAATTAAGTCTTTTATGGTGCCAATATTTGAACATAAGACCAATGTTATAAGTTTACATTAATTAATATAGAAACTTATTGTATTTTGATGCAGGTGCCCAGTAATATTTTTTCATTAATTCTTTTCGCTGTAATTATTTGATTATCTGGATTAAACACATAATTTTTTTATTTAAACCGATTATATAACGGTTAGTATAAACTTTTACGGGAAATTTGTAAGAAAATGTTGGTGAAGGGTAATTTAGTCATTTCGGAAGCAAGAAAAATAAACATGGGACCGACGTGCTCTGTTTTTATTCAGTGTTTCTAGGGTTTTAGAAGCAGTAGTCTCCAAACCCAAGCTAAGTTGTACCCTGTTGCTCTTCGGTTGTACGTTCAAAAAATTCATCAACGATGGACAAAAGTATGCTTGGAGATTTGGACGCTCTTCCTGAGGCAGACAAGCTCCGAATGTCTTCCATGATCGACCAGCTCCAAATCCGCGACAGGTAATTTCTATGTGCGCGATTTTCGGTTTTTATGAAATGTTTCGAAAATGGACGAATTTCGAGGCATTTAATTCGATGTATGCGATCTTTCCGCATACGCTAGCTAAATTGTTAACAGCTCGTCAGGATCGAATTTTATGCGAGATTTGTAATGCGTGGTGTGAAGGGGTTTGTGTTGATTGATTTTGATTGGGCGTGTTGCAAGCTTAATGTTGATATGGAAATATTAGTTAGTTGATTTGTTGATTAATGCTTCTGGAAATTACGAGTCAAACTAAGGAAGTGTCTTGTTCAGCTGTGATGCTGTTCAATTGCGGTTATTCCATTTTGCAAACTGTAATTAACTAGATCATTTGTTCTTTTGAGTTATTTTGATTGTTGAATGGGATTCAGTTACTGATTCATGGTGGTATATGCCGAGGGATCTTGTAAGGTTTGAAAACAATAATTCTCGAATGGAAATTGTCCTTAGATAATTTTGGTTTTGGTGAATTTACTCTTAACATTTGCAACTAAACTGTTCTACTGGTTTATGAATTTGGGGGGTTGATTATAATTTCTTCGAATTTATTGCATCTTTTTATGCAGCATTAATCTAAGAAATGCAAAGTTTTGCTCTAGATGGGTGCTAATGTATTAGCTGTATAAGTTTTTACTCTAATTGGAATGGGAAAGGTAATAAGCTTATACGGTTGGATGGGTGAGAGTTGTCAAGTGTGAAAGTCTTATTTGACCTGTCAAACATATTACTCCATAACCATTTCAACGAGTATCGTAAAATCCATTTGTAATCCCCATTTCACCATGGTATTATGCCTGACGTCCCTTATTTGTCCTGGATTTGATGTTATAAGAAGCCCATTTTATTTCTATTCCATAATAGAGATATATAACTTGTTTAAAGAAGCTGCTTTAGGGAACAGGGCATCCAATTTTTTCAATCTCATTCAGTTAGATGTAGGAAGCACTTATCCTTATACTCCTCCAAAGATCTAGGTTTAAAATAACTTTTTATTTGATTCCTGTCATTATTTCAACCTGGGCATTCGACATTTTTATGGTTTTTTAACAGTTCATGAAGTAGGAGATGTTTGGGTGTTGCTCTTGTTCTTTGTAGAACTCAACTCTGAAAGAAATGGCAAGTTTTTTTTAGGAATCATGCTAAAATGACTAGGAAAATCATAATGGTCTTGCAGATTTTCTTGGTGAGTGATAGCATGTTGTAAGATATATCAGTCGATGTTAATGCTTTAAATGTACTGTGAACAGTGTCCTTATATCTTGATGATTTGTGCTAATCTATTACTAAAGATACTAACTGAATGTTACAATGATACTCCTCCCTACCAGCTTAAGCTTTTAGATTAGGTGTTCACTTAAATGATGTCATGACTAGATCACACAAAAGGTTTATGCCTAAATCTCATCTCTCAACCAGTGTCCAGTCATATATTGGAACACTTTCACGTGCAAGGGTTTGACAAACTTCAAATGTTAGGTGTCCCCTAAGATTTAACTCGGTTTAGCAACCCAATTTAAACTCTTCTTAGCACAACTGGAGCTGCTAGTTGGTTAGAAGAGCATGTTTGTACTGAATAATCGGGTTATTTATGGATCAATATGCGATAATAACTCTTCTTTGTAATTCCTCATGCAGTTTAAGGATGTATAATACACTGGTGGAGAGATGTTTCACCGACTGTGTAGACACATTCCGGCGCAAAACTCTTGATAAGCAAGAAGAGACTTGTGTTCGCAGATGTGCAGAGAAGTTCTTGAAGCACTCTATGCGCGTCGGCATGAGATTTGCAGAGCTGAACCAAGGTGCTGCCACACAAGACTAAGATGGCCCTCACAGCCCATTTCCTCTGAAGTCGAGAGGATTCCCTTTTAGTTTTTGAAGATTTGTTTTTTTGTTAGGACTTGCTACTGTTGCTACTTTGTTTGGACGCAATAACATAAGGTCTCATTTCCCTTAATGAGGCTGTCACACACTCCCGCGGCATATTCTTTTCAAGTTTGGTTATGTCAAATATTCTTATAGTACTATAAAATTATCTTTTGGTTTTTGGCATCATTTTTTTTTTGAGTTACAATTGACACCACTCAGTTTCACGATTATTTGATAACTCGAACTATCAATCCATGAGTTGGAGAGCAGTTTTTCGGTATTTAGTTTATCAAATCGTTGTTACTCCCTCCGTCCCTGATTAAGAGTCACACTTTTCCATTTCGGTTCGTCTCCAATTAAGAGTCACACTTCATTTTTACCATAAATGGTAAGTATGTCTCACATTCCACTAACTCACTTCACACACATTTTATTATAAACCGATATAAAAAAGTGGGTTTCACATTTCACTAACTTTTTCAACCAATTTTTCTTTACATTTCTTAAAACCCGTGCCCGGTCAAAATGTGACTCCTAATGGGGGACGGGGGGAGTAATTTTTAGGTATTAATTGCTCATTCACATTTTTACGGGAGTGAAAATAAATAACCAAACCAACTTAATGTACTCGTGCAAATTTTATATCCACAATTTAATTTGAATAAATCATTACAAATTATCGTATAGTTAAATATAAATTTATTTGCTATATAAAAAAATCCATCAGTTTTTACGAAAACATATACATATCACATTTTCAAATAGTTTTCGTTAAAATTATTAGTTTGAAAATGAACTATACTTTATATAAAATGAAACTGAGTTACAATTAAAATACTTGTAATCATTATTGCTGATAATAGCAGTAGTAATAATTAAGTTGTACTCCTATATATCATAGGTCCTTATTAATCCGTTCTGAACTAAAAAAACTATTTTCCCGAAACTACCCCAACACCACTCGCAGCAGCACGCTCATTTTGAAGAAATAAGATAAATCTCTCTCTCTTCATACACAAAAATACAAAAACCCTAGCCCCTAATTAAACTCACTCGTCTTTCCGCTCAAGAAGAAGAAAAAGAAGATTTAATGGCGGATAAAGCGATTTCTCTGGACAGTATCAAGGCCTTTTGGAACTCCCAGGTTCACAATCCTGATAAATGGGATCACAACGTGGTAATTTTACTACAATTTCTTCTGTTTCTCAGTAAATTGTTCATCCTTTTTTATTATTATTATTATTATTTTCTAAAAAATGAATCTTTAACGCTGTTGGGGGTTTACTTTCATTCACTATAGATTTCTTTTGTTAAATTCTTTTATTTTTTGCGATGTTGTTCCTCCGGTTTACGTTAGCTAGAGAAATAGAGTGAATTGCTGAATTTTATTCTTTCAATTTAGTATATGTCGATCAGGATTCAAGATTCATTTTCTTGTTTAAGAAATTTTGTAAAGTGTGAATTTGACATTTCAATGATTCTGTTCGTGATGTGAGCTTGATCTCTGTGTTTCCCCAATTGATATTGGATTTAGCAATACGTGCCGAGAGTAGATTTGAGATGTCATCTCATTAGCTGGCTGGCTTTTGGGGGAGTTGCAGTTAGAAATACAATCTGGATTTTGAATAAAGCATCTTAGTCTTTACTCTATTTAGATGAATGTATCATGTAGTTTTAGAGTTTGGAAATGATGGGAAGATATAATTTTCTGTGGATATAGTGTGAGTTTTCTTAGAATGTTGAGAAGGTTTCATTTTCTGTGGTATGAGTTTTAGAGTCTGAGAATAATGAGAATATATTGTTTTCTGTGATTAGAGTATTTTGATTATCCTGTGAATATGCGAATGTGGGAGGTCAAGTGAATCTGTCTATGGCATTTTATGGTTAGCAAGTTGATATTGCTCTTCTTCAAGTCCTTGCCTTTCTGTTGCTTAGTTCATTGGTTGCAGAACTTCTTGCTGGTTTGAATTGTTAGTCTTTTTATATTTGGGCAATGCTGTTTCATTCTTATGCTTTTGTGTTACAAATTGCAGAAATTACTTCGTGCAGCAGGCATTTTTGCTGGATCCATTGTGTTGATGCGCCAGTATGGTGATATGATGGGCATTTGAGAGATTTTGCAAGGAGTTTGAGCTTCTTGTTGATAGGATGGATTAGTTGGATGCTTGTTTGCTTGATCCTTACGTGCCCCCTCTATTTACGATCTTTGAGTTAATCGTCTGAATTCATGGAATGAGTATTTCATCTCTAACATTTAGATCGCAGTGATAGAATTGGGGTTTTGTTTAGATAGTTGGCATTTTTTGTTATATAACGAGTCATATATTATGATGAACTCTTTGGTGACTAATGAGTTGATATTCTGGTACGAACTATCCTGGGCAAATTTATTAATTTGTTGGTGTTTATAGTAGCGTATCTAGTTTTGAATTTTTATCTTTTTGTAAATATTGGTCTTTATAAATTACTATATCGTTCCAATATAAACACCAATAAAACAACAAACCATTTAGTATGTGTTAGTTGGTGTAATAGTAATTTTTTGTTGACTTTTGGTTAATTTCATAATTTTTGAAATTGGAATATAAAATTATAATCTTTCAATTTTTTGTTATTGTCTCTTAAACAAGTTTCACATCAATTTTGATTATAAATTTATAGTCATTGCAGGATAATTTTAAAAAATTGAAAACTTATGATTTTATATTCCAATTTTTAAAATTATGAAATTAACTAGAGATAAATGAAAATTGTAATATAAACTATAGTGCTACTCATTATAATAATTAAAAAAAAAGTAGTAAGTGTCAAAATGCGTTTTATAGACACAGCCATTCAGTATGAGTATGTTGAAAGTGGGGTGCATGCTCAAAAGTCAAAACAGGAGTAGTCGATTTCAAAATTTATGACTGCAGAATTATGAACAAAAAATTAATCATTAAATAAGTATTCATCATTATACATTGACGGCGTAAAAGAAGAATCTTAGTCATTCACTGTATAAATTGATAGATATGGCAGTGGCCACACAACCCTCACAAAAATCAAACACTCGACAGTCAATCAGAGCCGTTGAAACCCAGAATGACACTCCCGTCTTCGGTGGATTATCGAATATTCGAATCGCCACGTTTAATTCCTCCTTGCCTTCAACCACAATTTATATAGTAGGAGTAGTAATTATTAAGTTCAAGTCTGTGGTGTTTGAAGAAGAGACTGTTCACTCCAATGGCTTCACCCCGTGAGTTGTATCTTCTCAACATTCTCTTTTTCTGTTTATCTCATCAACCTCTTTGTCATTTGTGCTCTACGAGATTTTACAGATTTGCTGCTTCATTGGTTTTTCAGAATTATCTAAAAAGATCAGATTTTTACTTCATTTTTTTTGTTTTTGTTATGAAATGGTGTGGATAATGTAATGTGGTTGTTTTTGGAGCATGTTTCATGTGCATATGTTGCTGTTATATAGCAAATGGCTGTAAACTGAAAACATTTATTGCATGTTACTCTCTTAGCATAGATGTAAGGATATACTGTATGAAGTAAATTCCCTCTGATTTTACCAATGAGATGGAGAGAAGGAATTAGTGAGCTTTAAATACTCATATATTATACTCCATATAGCATGAGGGGTTTCTAGCTACTTTCTTTTCTTTTTTTTTCTAGAAAAGAGAGTTGGGCTTTTGTTTAAGCCAGGTACTGATTGCTGTTTATAATTGTGAATGAGGTATGAGGTTTTTCCCATAAAAAATCACATTACATGTAATAATTTGCTAATTCACATAAGATTGTTTTGGACTCCATGTTTTTAATGCTTAAATGTGAGGAGTATCAGTTTTGCCAATGCTTTGCAGGCCTTGTTTCTTTTGTTTTCCTGCTACTTATTGTTGGGTGCTCTGCTAGAGCTCCTTACCCGCTCCCGATCAGGAGAAGTGATGGAAAAAAGCAGCCATTACAAACGTTTCGTGCATATAACGTTGCACATCGTGGCTCCAGTGGAGTAATTCCTGAAGAAACCACTGCCGCCTACATCGTATGCTTTTCAGTGATTATGTTTCAAACTTTCAATAGTTCTTATTGCTTGTTGGAATATAATGTGTTTCTTAAAATATTAGTGAATGTGGATTGTTTGATAAACTTTGCAGAGAGCTATTGAAGACGGTGCTGATTTCATAGAGGCGGATATCTTAGCCTCGAAAGATGGTGTTCTTATATGCTTCCATGACGTGATCCTCGATAACACGACTGATGTAGCTAAGCACAGAGAGTTCGCCAGACGGAAAAGGACCTATGAGGTTGAAGGGACCAATATGACAGGCTTTTTTCCAGGTGAATGAAAATAGTGATGATATTCGTCTACATGTTTTTGTATCACCTCTCTTTAATTTTCTGACTGTCTATATCGATGATAACCCAGTTGATTTCACTCTAAGAGAGTTAAAGACGTTGCGAGTGAATCAGAGATATGAGTTCCGTGATCCTCAGTACAACGGTTCGTGCTTGACATTCATGATTAGCTTCTTTTATTTAGCCAAAAACTTCTATCACAATGTTCACTGATACATTACTAATGAAGGATTGTTTTCTTTGAATGTGATATCTGATCAAGCCTCAATTTTCTTTTATAATGTAGGAATGTTTTCTATCATCACTTTTGAAGAATATATTCAAATTGCTCTGAATGCACCCAGGGTTGTTGGAATATATCCGGAGATAAAGAGTCCAGTTTTCGTCAATCAACATGTGAGCTACCTTCCCAATTTTCAAAAATATTTCATCATCAAATATTTTTTGATGAGAATGGCTCCACCATATATCAATAGGTGAAATGGCCAGGTGGTAAGAAGTTTGAGGATGTTTTTGTTGAGATGCTCATAAAGCATGGATACAAAGGCACTTATCTGTCCAAGCAGTGGATGAAACAACCGGCCTTTATTCAGTCGTTTGCTCCCACCTCGCTCACCTATCTATCGAAACTGACTGACCTGCCCAAGATATTTCTTATTGATGACACGACAGTGACAACTCAAGACACAAATCAGGTCTGTACTTTCAGTATACCAAGGCTTTCAGTAATGTTTACTAATTGCTGCTGGATTGCAGTCATACTGGGAGATCACTTCGGATAAATATCTCGAGTATATCAGTGAATATGTTGTGGGAATCGGGCCCTGGAAGAATACCATCATTCCTGGAAAAAGTTACTTGCAAACTCCAACCGATCTTGTAGCCAGAGCTCATGCTCATAAACTCCAGGTAGCCATGTTTTTTTTTTTTTTTACTTTTCGACGAAAGAAATGTGATCTCTTAAGTTAGATGATGTTGGCCCCATAATTTGCTTTAACTTTGTTGCTGTACTGTTGATCAGGTACATCCATACACTTTCCGGAATGAGAATCTGTATCTGCGCTTCAACTTCAGCCAAGACCCGTATAAAGAATACGCATTCTGGATAAACGAGGTTGGTGTTGACGGACTCTTTACAGACTTCCCAGAGAGCCTCCATCATTACCAGCAGTGGACAAGTCCCTCTTAGTAGGAGAAGAGGATGCATATAGCCTGCTCGATAAAATCGTAGCTATGATCTACAGCTTTAAACTCCCACAGACCATAGTGTATCATTCTTCGTAGTTTAATCTGTTCTAGTTTTTGACAGAATGAACTGCTTCTCTGATTCCTTCAGAAACTTATGAAGCAGAATTTGTAATTGCCAGATAAAAATTTCACTCCTGGAGACAAGACATTGTATGTATGTGTATGTGTAATGATTTGACATTGCCCTATTGAATTTTCATCACTTTGGCATACCTATCTTTTACTCTTTGATGTTTTTCATTCAGATGGTATTCTAAATATACACTAATAGGCTTGAACAATATACTAGTGAAGTAACATAAAATTTGGACTATCCATTTCTGTTTCAAGTTTGTGGACCTTAAAGATGTTCACTATATGATATTCAAACTTAAAACTCAATAATAAATTAAAGTTTGAGCTCAACATCCCTAAATTGAATCCAAACTTGACATGAGCTTATCCAAAGTTGGCATGAACAGCTCAAAGATGAACTGATATAAAATGAGCAAGCTGCTAAAGCTAAATTAAAATTTCTACAAAATGTGAAGATCATTCCCAAACAGAACTTGCTGCTCAAAAAACAATATTAGCATTATATTACAATAATTCCTAACCAGATAGTTGGATTCCTAAACAAGACCTCAGGCTTAATAAACAAAATAAACAGAGGCAGACAGTTCATCAATTAAGCAGATTATCCATTATGCAACTAGTTAGATACTTTGATCTTTGTCATTTCTTCAATCAGATACTTGGATTCAGCTGCATAATCAATTGGGGCAACAGCTCTGACAGTTATCCTCTGCCTCTTCTCATTGTTGTACTCATTTTGAGCAACGCTGACACGGAAAAGGTGAGGAACCCATGTTGCCTCCTTCAGTTTCTTCTGATAAGTAGCCTCTCCATCCTGAAACCATATGCATCAACAAACAAAGTTATCAGACGTTATTACTGCAATCAAGCACAGATATGAATGGTTTTTATAAATGGATGGGATGCTAACATGAAGTTTTATCTCATTCAGCTCATCAGCTGTGCATCCAATCATTTTCTCCGCTTGCTCATTGAAAACTGAAACAAACGCTTCACCACTTGCATCAGAAACCTTCAATGCCATTATGTATCTGCAACAAGCAACGAATTGATTGTGTTAACAAATTTGGCAGGTGGACTGGTAACATGATGAAATGAATTCAACATGCATACCTTAAACTGCAGCCATCTTCATTTTTCTGGCACCCTTCACACCAGTAGCCAGATCCCACAGCTTCAGTAACCTTCTTGGAGCAGGTCTTGCAAGCACGGTACGACATTGCTTGATCAGGTTTGATGGTGCTAACGTATGCTTTGATGGAGAAGTATACGGGCTATAAAGAAGAAACAAATAAACCATGTTAGGGTGATAAGCTATAATTGATATGATCAATCGAGGTCCAACATATTTAAATATCAGAGATGCTAGATAAATACCTTGTCCTCTCCCAAGGAAAGGTTACTGGTGATATGAGATAAGGTAACTCTGTCAGTGTACATGGAGCGAGCTCCATTTCTGTTGGACGGGCTTGAGTCATTACCAATAGCAGCCAAAGAAGTGTCTTTGCCTTCAGAATCATACCTGTACACCAAAAGATCACAAAAGGTTTAGATATGCTGACTTGTGATACAGAAGAAAGTTTTTAGATTGATACATTACTCTTCCTTACCAAGATCTCAGCTTTTTGGCTTCTGGTGTGTCAGGGTCAACTAATATAATACTTTTACTCAGTGCTGATAATGATACACCTGAATAATAAAACAGAGGCTGATCATGAGATTGCTTTATTAACATAGTAATAATGAAATAAGTGTGATCATTAATTCCAATACCTTGAAATTCACCAACTTTGAGAGATTTTATAGCAACTACAGGAGATTTATCAGCCATATCAAGAAGTTCTTGCCCAACACTCGTGGCAAGATCATTCCATAGAGACACCACCACAGTTTTCTTCCTGGAATCAAATTACACAGTACCATTAGTTTAAATATACATACAATTACATTATTAAACTGCATAAACACGAATACACGATCAATATCATGGAGTAAGCACTTACGTCTCATCTGCAATAACTATATCACGCTTTGGGATAGTTTCATTGTTGCTCTTCCTTCTAATGCTCATTGTAGGAGACACGCTCTGAACCACGCCAATAACATCTGCAACAGCCAACAGATAAAAACATACATTAGAATGCTTAACATTAGATCAACAAGCAGTCAGTAGATTTAATGTGGCCACTTACCAACAAGTTCCCTTCCATTGACAAATGGACCCAACTCATCAATTGGGGTGAAACTGAATTTTGTTTCAGGAATAAAGGTTGCCTCATTGCTGGCTTCTTCCACTTCTGAATTTTCATTCAAGGTCATCTCATAATCATTTTGCACAGTTTTGAATTGCTTGTTTGCTACTTTCAAGGTTCCCTTTGATATGTAGTAAACCTTCCCCATCTGAAACTTGTCAAAGAATTTCTTCGCAGCATCATTAAACATGGTTGCTTGTATTTGAGTACCCTGAAAATTTGTATCAGACCCGGTTACTACAGCATCAACACAATTAACATCTTAACCTTTAGAGTAATCTAATCCTTTACTTACATCTTCATCCGTCAACTCTACATTAAATACACAGCCTTCTCCTCTAGCATTCCTGTAAGTCCGCATGTTTCCCTTGCTCGTGACCCGGACTTTAATTGTCCAGTTTCCTTGATAAGGATTCAAAGAAACAAGTGGATGGACTCGCCGTGTCATCGCCATTCGGGCAGCTGGTGCCGCACTGCCATTAATCACATTCTACTCATAAGATACAAATCCCCTTAAAGATATTCCATATACTTGTAAATTAACAAACAAAACCAAAACAAATAAAACATATCTTACTTTCCATGCTGGTCATGAACAATTTGAGCAGCAGATTTAGTCACAACTTCTTGTTTTGGCTTCAACACTATAGCAGGAGACCCAGTTTTCACATCAGCATCCATTTCCTGGTTCTGTTTCAAAGAATTCACACCATCCTCAACCTTAACCTCAGCCTTATACTCGGCCTCAAGCGCAGACGACACAACATCACACTTGGACACAATCAAGAACCTATAACAAAGTACACGCAATTTTACATCAACTTCACACAACAAAGAGAACGGAAACTAAGCAAATCACAGCATCAAGCAAGGAAATTTTACTTTTCATTCTTGGTTGGGATATCATTGAGAGTGTAGTCAAGCACGCGAATAAGCCCCAAATTCTGGATGTTCCCAGATGTGACTTCAGACGCTAGAGTCGACTGCAACAGAGCCCTCACCTTCATTTTGCCATCACTCGCCATGAACCTACAACAATTCCATACCATATGAATCAGATCCAAAAAGTAAATCATTTCTAATTTTAACCTAATTACTGAATCAGATCTAAGCAATAAAATCAAAGGGTTAAATCTAGTAATTTCTAGAAATCGAAAATCTTCGCCACAATAACACACACGAGATCCAGTTATCTACTTGACATAAACAACATTTGACAAAATATGAGATCAAATCAAGGGTTACCCATACTCGTACACTTCTCGCATAACTCATAGTACAATAAAAGATAAAATCAAAGCTAAATACATACATGTATTTGTTGCCCGTGGGCTTGAGATCGACGACTTGTACAATTATTTCCGGCAAATCGGAAGAAGAATCCGGGCATGGGTTTGCTAGAATAACAGAAATAGCATCTGGGGTTACAGTTTTAGCCATCTTCTCCTCACTCTCACTATACCTTACAGTCAAAGAATATAGGCAGCGATGAAGCAGATAACAGATGGTGCTGTAGCTGGATAAAAAGGGTGCGAATGTGACTGAGGCGTTAGAGAATGAAGGGAAACAAGCACTGTAAATGAGGGTTTTGTAACTCGAAAACGGGCGCGCAATTTCTTTGCCAGGTGAAGCGGGAATTGAAAATTGGAATTTGTTTCGATTTTGGCGCCATATCAATTCGTAGTGCAAGATGCGTCGTCGTTTTGTCCTGAATGGCGCCAATTAATTTTGATTGATTTCGTATGGTGCCAAAATATTTTCTAAGACTCATAATTAATGGCAATAATATAAACTGCTGTATTACTCTTTCAAATACAAGTTGCTCGACTGTGTTGGTGGTACAACTTTGTGTAAGTTAATTTATTTGTAATTGCAATATATTGAGTTGGATGTAAGTCTATTACCCTCCCGTCTCATATAAATGAATAATTTTTTTTCCGTTAAATAAAAATAATTCATATGTATTTTTGGTAACTTCGTTCCCTTTCCATTTAATGAGGTGGACACATTTCTACAATGATAATACTCCATGTTTTTTTTTCTATCTCACTTATTTTATTAAGTGTGTATTAAAATTCGTACTGTCTCAAAAGTTTTTATTTTTATGTTGGAGGGAATATAATTTTACTCTTACACTTAGCGATGGGAGGATGTGATCAAATGAAAATTATATATTTAATACAAACTCAACTTTAATCTTAGCCATTAATTATATTCTGTGGTTAATATGGTGTTCAATTCCTATGTCAACAAGAGCATATGTTTTGTCAACGGATGGTGATTTTGTAACTTAATTTGATAAACGGCTTATGCGTTCCTAATTTATCTCCCACTTTCTAAACTGCAAATATTCACATCTTCAGTGACGATCTTCACCATTGTAATTGACGTCTCCTATTCTCAACAATTCAATTTTTCCAATCAAAAAACCTAGCTAATTCCGATCATGTGCTGATTCGTCGAAAAAATTGCATGAATTTTGCGTTGACACTGCGTGGTTGATTCCTTGTTGATGTTGAATTTTGTGTTGAAATGGCGTTGAAAATCTTTGTTGATGTTGAATTTCGTGTTGAATCCTTAACACTTTGTTGAGCTTTGTTGATGTTGAATTTCGTGCTGAATTGCGCTGACACTTTGTTGAAATGGCGTTGAAGCTTCGTTGATGTTGAATTTCGTGCCGAATCGTTGATTCTTTTGTTCTGCTGTAGTTTTTTTGTGATGAAATCGCGTTGGCTCTTTTGTTCTATTGCTGTTGAATTTTGTGTTAAAATCGTGTTGATTCTATGCTGATTCTAAGAACGTAAATAGTGGAAGGAGAGAGAACGATGAAATCAGAATTACATAATTATTCGATAATTAAATGATTCATCATATCATGAAAGTGTCTATTATACCCTCGGTTGACAGATTTATCGAAGTTATTGATATTTTCAAATGAAAACATTATAATTGTTGAAAATAGCAACTCTTTCCTTTTTAGTCCGTTCCTTAAAAATAACAACTTTCAAACTTTTCATTTTAGGAAATTTTTACACCCTTCACAAAGTGGACCCCATCATCCACTAATATTAATTTCATTACTTTTTTCTCTACATCTCTCTTACTTTAGAGCATCTCCAATGGTCGGCTAGCGACCGGCTAGCCGAACCATTGGAGTCGGCCAGCGCAAAATTGGCCAAAATTTCGGCGTGCGCTGGCCGCCATTGTGGCGTGCCGATCGGCCAGCGCCGATTTTCGATTTTTTTTTTTTTTTTTAAAAACCTATATAAACGCGATTTTCTTTCTCTCTAAATTTCTGTACAAGAGCAACATCTAACGATGAACAACAACAACTAAGCCCATTACAAAATTAAGACCCTCGTTCGGCTAGCGGCAAACTAACATAGATTCAAGGCATACTAACATTTTTTAATGTATTTTTTTAATAAATTAGTGAGGAGTAGAGTGGGGCGGTGGTTCGTGTGTGGAAGTCCGGATTTTTTTTTATTATGCAATTTTTTTGATTTTTAGTTAATGTACTTTTTTTTATTTAAATAAAATTAACGAATTTTTTCCGTATATATGTCGTAAATTTAATTCCGTATTGTGATTTTAATTCCGTAAATGTAGTATTTTTGAATTATTTTTATTGCGGCTGGCCTATGGCTGGCCTAAATCTGATGTGGCAGGTGGATTTTTAGTGCTTTGCTGACGTGGCAGGGGGAGAAACTGCTGGCCGATTTCTGGCCGAAGTACCATTGGAGATGCTCTTAACAATTTTTCTCTCCCTCTCTCTTACTTTACATCTCCATCTCCTTACTTCACTTCTCCATCTCTCTTACTTTACCAATTTTTCTCCCCCTCTCTCTTACTTTACCAAATTGTGCATTAAAACTCGTCCCATTTCAAACCTCCCTATTTTTTAAAAACGGAGATAGTAAAATTTAGTAGCTAGGATTAAAGTTTTGAGTTTGTATTAGATATATGGTTTTCTTATATCACTACCCTAAGGGTGGGACTATTAATATTGGGTATTGGGATGTTTACCCAATCTCAACCAGATATCCGCAGGAAATTGGATACCTGATATCCAATAAAATGGGATCGGGTAATGAAATTTAAGATAAGTCGAGTATTGAGTAACCCAATTGGGTATCGGGTATTACCCGAATACCCGTTTTACTATTTAAGGTCATTTTTAATTATGTTTAGCCATTTAGGGTTATTGGCTATGGGATAAATTATTTACCTAATTATAATTAATTAGGTTATTTTTCCCTGGCATTTATAAATAAGTCAATCATCCGACTTGTTGCCTCATACAAATATTCTCTAGGTCGCATCTCGGTTAGTCATTGGCTTCCCTCGACAATACAGTTGACATTTTTAAGTTTATAATAACACATAATTAGCATACAAAACAAAAATAAAGAGAATTTTAGCTTTAAACATTCAAAAAAAAATTATTCTTAAGTTTTTAATTAATTATTAATAAATGTAAAGAGTTGGGTATTTGGGTACCTAATCATCGGGTTTAGATACCCGTGGCGGTTATTTGGGTACCTAGAAAACATATCGGATCGAATATTTGATGTACATTTGGATGATTTTTGGGTTTGGGTACCCATTTTTTCGGATCGCAAACCCATGAATACCCAAATTCCCACCCGGCCCCCCTATTACACTTAAACTAAACAGATTAACAAAAATCGTGCAAGTCGTTTTGTGTGCTTAGGGTGTCTCCGGTGGCGCCCTTCCACTAGGACCTCCACTAGCCCTTCCCACAAAAATTATCTTCCACGTCAGCACTAGCCCTTCCCATTCCACTGCCACATCACTAGCCCTTCCTACTGCACCAGGACTTCCACTAGCCCTTTCCCATAATTAAATTAATTCACAATTAAAATTAAAATTTACGGAATTAAAATTCGACACGAATACGAACGGGAAATACGAATATTTCATTAAAAAAAACATACATCATTCGGAAAAAAAAATTACATAGTTGGGGGAGCCCTATTTATAGATTTAAAAAAAAAAAAAAAAAATTTAAAAATTGCGGACGTCCGACCTTCGCCACAGTGGCGGACGTCCGGTTGGACGTCGATGCGAGGGGCGAGGCCATCCGACGGGTACTCGGGACGGGCGTGGGCGCTCTTCCCACCCACTATGGCGGACGTCCGGTCGGACGTTGGCGACGTCCTACCGGGACGTCCGCCGTTGGAGACACCCTTATGATCTTAGTAAAATACTTATATTAAGCAATAATTATGGTAACCTTACTTGACTAACTATTCCAATCTATTTTGAAACAAACATTTTGTTATATACAATTAATATCACATTGGTGAGTGTATATACAGATATCACAGATTCTCACATCCCCATAATTCATACAGAAAACGTATCCACTCCAATTTATTTTAAATATTTTTCAAATTTAGTAGTACTTACTTAACTTACTTGTATCAAATTGATTACTAAAATGTCATTTGTTAATTTGTTTCAAAGTGATTCGCAACTTTCGCTAAATTATTTTGAACTAAATGTTCATGCATATGATTTGGAGTACGAAATCATGAGTTTTGAATGAGATGTTGACGTGGCAGTTAAAAATGTGATTTGTGATATAATTTGAAATATGATATAGGATTATATTGCTAATGGCGTAATTTGATAGCTTCTAATCTGCAAAACACATTTATAGACTTAAATAGTTAATACTACTTTAATCTATTAATCTTGTTAATCTTGTATGCCAAAACAAATGCTCCTAAATTAACGAAAACTTCATTACTATTTAATTGCTACATGTGGAGGAATTTGATCTATTCAACAAAAGTGATGATTAAAGGACAGTCAAATAATAAAGTTTAGAGGGATAATATCATTTTTCAAAATTTAATTAGTTAATCGCATAGCATTTAAAATTAATATTGAATTACAAAATTTTAATGAACGACTTCGTTTGATAAATTAAGTTTACTATTTTGCACTATTTAATGAAAGTATGTTGATTTGAATTTTGAACAGGATTGACCAATGCTGACTAGATTTTTTAATAAATGCATGGTTACAAGTAAATAAATTATGTGAGAGTATTTGTTCGTGTTGCTAAATAATACTACTAGTAAATTCATCCAAGCGTATAAATAAAAGAATAAATGCCAAAATTAATCTTGAACATATGTCTATTTTATTATTTTGGTCATAAACTTTATCTTTTGAATTTTTTGGTTTTGTACATTTCAAATCGGATCACAATTGGTCCTCCGTTCACAATTCCATTAATATTTAACGGTCAACAATTCTAATCACAATTTTGACCAACTTAAGCAAATTTTAATTATTTAATTATCAAAATTATTTTTTTAAATAAATCATAAATTATTTATTCCAGATCACTTTCATCTTCTTCCTCCACTTTCATCAATGGCGGGCCGGAAGATTTTCACCGTGAACCCGTCACGCCGTCATTGCCTCTCCGGCACGACCTCCGCCGCTGGGCCTCCTCTTTTATCTTATCCCCCACAAGCGCAAAAATCTGCGATGGCGCCGTTACTAAACAAGCATTTCTATCAATATCGACGCGTACAACAACGCGCCATCTCACAAAAAAAATGCTGCTCAAAATGACAGCTACAGCCACCATGAGCATAGCCACATCCCCACTCTCCTACCTCTTCAAACCCCCTTTCTCCTTCCCCCAATCTCAAACCCTTCATTTCCCCTCACAAATTCCACACCTTCAAACCCTCTCCTCTCAGAATGAGCTGGCTCAACAAGCTCGGCTTCGGCCTCTGCTCCGCCGCCGATTCCTCCGTTGAATCCTCCTCCTCCGCCATAGCGCAGGGCCAACAGTTCACCCAATTCGGATTGGGCTGCCATCGCAGATTTTTGCGCCGGTGGGGGATAAGATAAAAGAGGAGGCCCAGCGGTGGAGCGACGTCGTGCCGGAGAGGCAGTGACGGCGTGACGGGTTCACGGTGAAAATCTTCCGCTCCCTTCCCGCCATTGATGAAAGTGGAGAAAGAAGATGAAAGTGATTTATAATAAATAATTTATGATTTATTTTAAAAAATAATTTTGATAATTAAATAATTAAAATTTGCTTAAGTTGGTCAAAATTGTGATTAAAATTGTTGACCGTTAAATATTAACGGAATTGTTAACGGAGGACCAATTGTGATCCGATTTGAAATGTACAGGACAAAAAAATTCAAAAGATAAAGTTAGGACCAAAATGATAAAATAGACATATGTTTAGCACCAATTTTAGCCTTTTACTCTAAATAAAATGATAAATGTGACATTCCAATCTTATCAAAATATTGTCAATTTGACCTCTGCAGTACAAATATTCATTTTAATAGCACAAAAAGATAGCAAAACTAAATTTAATGTGTAATATTCTTTTTTCATTTGCAATAATATTTCATGTCTACTTTTGAAAAAAATGAGAGGAATATTGTATATTTAACACATAAAAAGGGGTTAGGAAAATTACAATAATGATAATATAAAATTTTCGGTGATACATTTATTAAAATTAATATTTATTTTTCAACTATATATCCGTACAGGGTAACCTGCATATCTGAAATCCTAACCCATAAATGTAAACATTGTACGTCATTTATATTTTCTCTTTTTCAAAAATAAAATGAAAATCACCTTCGTTTTAAGTGGTTTATTTATGTGTATAGATTCCGTTTTCAAATGTCATGGATCGACCAATATTTGACTAGATTTTATAATAAGTGGTTATGATTCCAATTTTTTAAATAAATTACTACTATATGTGAGAAAGTATTTGTTTGTTTTGCTAAATTAGAGTAAATTCATCCAAAAGTATAAATAAAATGATAGATCTGACATTCCAAAAAGAGAGCAAAACTAAATTTAATGTTGAATATCCTTTTCATTTGCAATAATATTTCATGTCTATTTTTGAAAAAAATGAAAGGAAAATTAATTATTTAACACCTACAAAAAGGGGTTAGGAAAATTAAAATAATGACAATATGAAATTTTAGGTGATGATTATTGCTAAATGTCGATATTTATTAAAGCCAATATTTCATGTCTATTTTGTCGTTGATGATCAATTGCAATAATATTTCATGTCTATTTTTGAAAAAAATTGAGAGGACGATTAAATATTTAACACCCATAATAGAGGTTAGGAAAACTACAATAATGGCAATATGAAATTTTCGGTGATGATTAATTGCTACATGTCGATATTTATTAAAGCCAACATTCCATGTCTATTTTCGAAAAAAACATTTGTTTGTCAACTATATATATATAGCCAGGTATGGTATATGTGCTATATCGGAAATCCAACGCACAAATTTAAACTATCATATTTACATATTCATCTTTTCAAAATGAAAATCGTGTTTGTTTTGTTTATGATGATGGCGATGATTGTCTCAATTAAGGGTGAAACAAGAGAGGAATGTTATAATCGATGCGATCAAACTTGCAAAGGATCAATCGTATGCATGGGTGGTTGTGTAGATAATGAACAATGTAACAGCAAACCTCCTGCCTCCGCCGCCAAATCTCGGCCGTCGTTCTCCACCGTCGTTGCTGATGAGTTACATGGTGCCGATCCACAACAATAGATATGCATATATTCAACATACAACTTCTTAATAATTAGTAATAATGTAGAAGTGAATGTTTGGTGAAGTTGTATTTGTTTGAGAAATTATTATTATTATTATATATTATTATCTTGTTTTAAAAGGTTGGTTCTTTGAATGATTATTTTCATATCACATAAAAATTAAAAGTCCATTTACCAATTAATATGCGAGTTAAATAAGGAAAATAGGATAATTAATCAATTTTGAAATTCAGTCACATTTTTTTTTTATTATGGTTATGATAGTACAAATTATTGTGGCCATAATACTTCATTACCTACTTACCATTTTTGATCTCTGGCCTCCTGAAGCTACCTCTGTTTCTTGGTTGAGACAGTACAAGTGTGGTGTGTGTGCAGTGTTGCGATATTCAAATAAGGCAGGTTCCCCAGATCCAGCAAGTCCACTAAATCACTTGGTCTAGGAACTCGTAGGTTGCGTGGAATCTCGGTCGTCGGACACACAAGTACTTTTCCGCTTCAAAAACCCTCAACCACTTTACTAAACCTAGTATAGGGAAGTAGGGATCGATCCCACAGAGAAGGATGCGTAAGAATCGTAATCAAGGATTTGGGAGTATTTTTTTTGGTGTTGGCTGCTGCCACGCATTTTCTTGGGTTGAGGAAAAATTAAAATTAACTTGACTTGGGAATATCAGAAAGAAACTTAACCTAACAGCTAGACCTAGGAAATAATTCTACGATGGGACCACTTCTAAGAAAAAAGTAGAGTACGACTGGAAAGTGGCAGAATAACTAACTCTAGTACTAACTGACAGTGACATCGTCTTCTACAACCAAATTCGCATAAAACTTCTTGAGAAAAACACATGAGCAAATAAAAAACAGAGCTACTAACTTGGAATCAAATCTATGCATAAATAACGAAGAACTTACAGATCTGCATACCTAGACGAAGGGAAATAGAAAACAAAGGAAATAAAACAAGTCTATCCACTACTGTTTCTTTCACACGCCAAAACCAACTTCAGACGCTAAATCCACTCCGGATCCAAGCTTCCGACACGAACTCCAAACAGAAGAAATTCTCCATCACGTCAGATTTACAAATTTAAGCTCCGAACACTCAATCAATCACAGATCGACATAGCAATTTAAGAATTACGCTAACAGTAGAGAGATCTAAGCAAAAGTAACTTGAAATTAAACAGCTAAACTCAGATCCATGAGCGATAAACAGTTAAACATAATCAACATCAAAGTCGACTCCCAAAAGTGAAGTTCGACGGTGGAAACTAGCAAAAAAAAGCTGAATTTAAAACAAATGTATCTTCGCCCTCACTGGGACGGTGTTACCTAACTCGAGATCTCTAGAAAGTGCCCCCCTATTACGATTATCCCCCAGAATGTTTCCCAAGTGTGTGTAAAAATGTATGAGCTAAGAAGAGTAAAAAAAAACTATATCCATTACGCTGCATGCTCCTCTCTATTTATAGGCGCTTTAGTGGGTCCAGCGAGGTATTGATAATGACTTTGTTGCCCTCAGCTGTAGACTCCCCCGTCACGCCAATTTTCCTTGTAAATCCTGCTCATTTCGTCCTTTTCTTTCGCTAGACCATCTCCTTCCTTACTTCCTTGATCTAGCGATTTTCTTCACACACCTGGCTTAGGAAACGTGTTAGACCCAGCAATTTATAACAATTTTTTGCACATTACCGATGCATGAAATTAGCCTTATCACCTCCCCAAGTCAGATGCTCCGACTCGATAAAGGTCTGCGCCTTTTGCCTTCGGGCTGAGGATTTGAAAAGTCTAAGGATGTTTCTCCCATTGTATACCATTCTCTTTGAGCTCTTCGTTTGCTTCAACTTTTTATTGTCTTTCACATCATTTCTCTATGTGTCGTGTGAGTGAGAAGCTCTTAGAGGTTTGACATTTTGGTTGTGTAGCAAAGATCAATCATGACTGAAACCTTTAGTTTTTTTTTTTTGGTGTTTCAATATATTAGATTAAAAAAAACGAAGAAAGCGGGGAAAGATGTTACATGAGGGCCGAGCCCTCTAGGGAATTCTAGCACACAGGCGCACCGAAGCTTGATAGCTTGGTGCGGGTTAGCCATAGACATGCCCATGGTCAGCTAAACTATGCCCTAACAACTAACTTAAGCAAAGCTTATAAATCATGGTATTGGCTTGCGGGTGGTACTCAAACAGGGGCTCCAAAAACTTGGCCTTGACTTCCGCTGCGACGCGCGTAGGAAAGAATTTTGTCGACCTCAGGCTTAGGTGTCGTCTAACACGTGACCCCGTTCACATGACCGTTTACACGCCGAGGGAGATGGTGGTATCCTCAAGGAGTCATCGGACCTCGGTCGGACCTTGACTTGTGGCGCGCGTGATTCTTAATGCCTTTAAAACGGATGATAAGTTTATCGTGCAGAAAGATCGACATTACGATCGGTTTGGAAAACCTGGGGCATTCTGGTACAAGTGGCTCCAGGAGTGGGACCTAACTTTCGCTCAGTACATGTGGAGACGTTGAGGGAGATGTTGGTATCCACAAGATGTCCGTAGACCCTTGACCTAGTGGGGCATCGACCGGACCTTGGTCCCCATCATGATCAGGTCATCTGTCTGGCTTTGGATAGGGAGAGACACGCGTCCTGCCACGCCCCTCTAAGTTCCTTGACACGTGGAGAGTGAAGTGGGGGGACTTTTGTCTCTTTCCCGTGAGACGTCCCTATCGGTTGTGGTCCCCGATACAGGCGTGTGACTATGAGTAGGTGAGCGCGTACTCACAACGCCAGTCATTTTCTTGGCGCGTGGACTGTGGGTAGTTGTGGTCCCTAGTCTGGTGCACATCACCGCGCCTGCACCCCTATCGTGAGCTGGCGTTGACTGACGGATCTCTGCCTTGCTGGGTCGCGACAAAAAGGTTTGATGCAGACTGCTGCCTAGGACACGACAAAGAAGCGCGGTCAGCGGGGCAGACTGGCAGATCTAGCACAACAATTTGTCACTTAGCAGCTTGAAGTAATGGGTGACTAGTAACGCCGACGGTCGTCTGCGACGGTGCGCATGATGATTCCGACATGGTTTCGCCTGGAATAAAATCGGCTCCCAGAGGAGGGAGTCCCCGTCGGCTTGGACTCCGAGGTGGCTGGGGCGGTGTTGGGCCGTTGTTGGACCTCCAGTGCGTGTTTTTAGTTTAGGACTTACGCCTAGCGCAGGATTCCGGTCACGGTTGGCTTTCACCGATAAGCTTTAAACCTCGAGGAAACGAACCAGGAGAACGTCCTCGAGAGTGATTCGACTCTCCCTTTCTTCATGATAGCTCACAAAAGCCGGCCGTTCTAGAGGGAGGCTGGGGCGGCGTTGGGACCGTTGGAAGAAACGGGGGGAATGTAGGCCAGCGTACTCTAGAAACTCCGGCTGTGAGTTCAGGAACCGGCGGCTACACATATGGCGCTCGTTCTACGGGGGGCCTTCGCCTAGTTTCCATCTCCGGGGACAGATGCGGACTCCGGCCGTTTCAGTGGGAAGCTAGGGCAGCGACAGGACCATTGGAAGGAGTGGGGGTGTGTTGGCCGGCGACAATGTCCGATGACATCCAGGCTCCAGAACCACCCCACCGACGCATTCGAGCATCGCCGGAAATGCGTTCATGAACTGCCGGCTACACACATGGCACTCGATATACGGAGGCCACCGCCTGTTAACAGTGGTTGTGAGAAAGACTCATGCCAGCTCACGAATGAAGATGTGGCAACTCGATCCACATCATCTTGTGCAACGAATGAAAGTGAAACAAGTCTTACAAAGAGTGTGGAGAACGTGTGTAAGAAGAAGGATGCATCTACTATAGATAAGAACCTGCCAACTGGTGGTGTGGACGACAAACGCAGCTGGAAACAAGTTGTTGCAGGAGCAGCTTGATTTGTATTTTTGTGTAATCAGTTATTAGATGCCTATAGGGTTTATTATCTTAGGTGCTGAACCCCTGCATCTATATATGTATAGAGTTTGACAGCAGCTGCACTCATTGAATGAAACAATGAAAATATTTCCTTTCTTAGCTTAAGTCTTCTTTGCTTTCATTTTTCATGGCTTGCTTCATAATCTTTTATGGTATCAGAGCAGGATTTTAATCCTGGCTCTTTTTCCTCTTGCTTTATTCTTTCATTCCATTTTAAGGCATGGCGGATTCCAATGAATCAAACGCTAGTGCTGATTCCTCTTTTCTATCCATTCCATCTCTGCCAAGTAATTTGCCTATCTCTGTGAAACTCATAGACTCCAACTTTCTTATATGGCAATAGCAAATCGAAGCAACTATGTGGGGCTACGGCCTGGAAGGCTATCTCACGGGGGAAACTCCTCTACCGCCAGCATTCTCTTCAGCCGACTCCCTCACTGCCGAGATGCTTGCAAGCCGTCGTCAAGATCAGTGGCTGAGAGCATGGTTGTTGTCATCTCTTTCAGAAAGTGCCCTGATTCAAGACTACCAAAGATATCTGGAAGGCTCTACTTACCAACTATGCTAGTCAATCCTTGGCTAAGATAATGCAGATTAGACCGCAGCTTCAAAACACCAAGAAAGAAAATCTTGGGATGCAAGAGTATCTCAACAAAATGAAATCTTATTGTGATTTCTTAGGATCTGCAGATTGTGCAGTCACAGAACGAGACCAGATTCTCTATATTCTTGGTGAACTTTCACAAGAGTATAACTCAGTAATGGTGGCAATCTCATCAAGGCGCGAGCCATGGACTGTGCAAGAAGTTACTGCACTACTTCTGACTTTTGAGACAAGGCTGAAAATGGATTCAGTTGATAGTGCAGGAAGTGCTGAAGGAACACAACCTTCTCTCAACTTGGCTCAACAATCTGGGCAACGAAATGGGAACTCACACTTTTCATCCCATTCCAGCAGAGGTGGGAGAGGAAGAAGTGGTCGTGGAGGAAGAGGAGGCAGGAACTATAACAACAACTCAAAGCTAATATGCCAACTGTGCCAGAAACCTGGGCATGGGGCAGACAAATGTTGGTATAGATATGAGCCAAATGGATTCTCTTCAACCTTCCGTGGACAGCAACAGCAGCAATATCAGCCACCACAACACCCATCATCACACCTAGTGCAGTCAAGACCAAATCCTATGGGATCCTCTCCTTTAGTGGCATGTCCTTCAGAGTATAGCTATGACTCCTCCAACACCACAGCTTGGTATCCGGATTCAGGAGCAACAAATCATGTTACAAATGATCTGAGCAACCTCACTCTTGGGTCAGAGTACACAGGAGGTAAGAAACTTGCTCTTGGTGATGGTCATAAAATGAATATTGCTCATATTGGAGAAACACATCTTCTGTCTGATAGAGGTTCTCTCTCTAGCAAAAAACTCCTTCTAAAAAACCTTCTACATGTGCCTAACATAACCAAAAATCTCATTAGTGTCTCTCAATTTGCTAGAGATAACTCTGTTTTCTTTGAGTTTCATCCTTTCTCTTGTTTTGTCAAGGACCGGCAATCCAAGGAAATCGTACTCCAGGGAACTCTTGATGATGGACTTTATCATTTTCTTGTTTGTCAGCCAAAAATCAAGAGAGGCACTGCATCCACTTCTTCTTTCAATCAAGTCAAGAATCCCACAGTCAACACATCTCTCTTGAAAGATCCACTTGTTTTCAGCTCTAGTTTATGCACTGATGTAGCCATTTGGCACAATAGATTAGGACATCCTTCCTATGATGTTGTTAAAAATTCTCTTGATGGATGTAATATTCCACTTCAGTCAATGAAAACAAATTTTCCGTGCCATTCTTGTAGCATATCAAAATCTCATAGATTACCTTATACTTTATCAAATTCAGAATGCACATCTCCTCTACAAATAATCCATAGTGATCTTTGGGGGCCATCACCAATCTCTTCAAGAAATAATTTCAGCTATTATGTGTCTTTCATTGATCAATATAATCGATTCACCTGGATATATCTCTTGAAGTATAAAAGTGATGTGCAATCTGTTTTTAAACAATTCAAGTTGCTGGTTGAAAACCAATTCTCTTGCAAGATTAAAAACTTTCAATCAGATGGGGGAGGTGAATTCCAAGCATTATCTGATTTTCTCAAAGAATCCGGTATACTTCATAGAGTGTCATGTCCCTACACTCCACAACAAAATGGATTGGCGGAAAGAAAACACAGGCACATAGTTGAAACAGGCTTATCTCTTGTTCATGCTGGGCTGCCTCACATCTTTTGGTATGATTCATTTCTTACTGCTACATATCTCATTAATCTCATGCCTTCCAGAACCATTGGAAACCTATCACCATTTGAGAAACTTCATAAATCGAAGCTGAACTACGCTGCTCTCAAAACCTTTGGCTGCCTTTGCTATCCTTTTCTCAGACCATATAACAAGAATAAAATGGAATTCGGGTTTGTTGGAGCAACTTTTCTCGGATATAGCCCTTCCTATAAAGGTTATAAAGCTCTACTTCCCGGAGGTAAAACCATCATCACAAGAGACATAACTTTTGATGAACTTTCTTTTCCATTCAAAAATAAGTCATCATCAGGCAATGTTCCTACTATCTCAACTGATGCCTCTTTTCATGGTAGCTTTTTAACACCATTTTCCTTAGTTGTCTCTCCTGTTCCACCTCTTTCACCTGTCATTCGTACCTCAGAAAAAACCAATCCTAACAATTCCCCTACCTCAGATAACTCACATTCGCATGCCTCAGTTGATGTTCCAGCTTCCCCCATACTCACTGATCACTCCTCACCTCAGTCACCTACTGATACTCCCCCCACAAGTTCACCACCACCACCACCACCAACTCCCCCTCCTCACACACACCACATGATTACTCGATCAAAAGCAGGAGTCTTCAAACCTAAAATCTACACCATCAAATTGTCACCTGATCTAATTCCAAAATCTGCTCTCATTGCTCTTTTGATTCCTATTTGGAAAGCTGCCATGCTCTCGGAGTTTTTAGCTCTCCTTAAAAATCATACCTGGATTTTTACCACTTTACCACCCGGAAAGAACCTTATAGGTTGTACATGGGTCTTCAAGCTTAAAAAATTTCTTGATGGAAGCATTGCTAGACATAAGGCCAGGCTGGTTGCCCAAGGCTTTACCCAACAGCCGGGCTTTGATTATTCTTAGATTTTCAGTCCTGTGGTGAAACCTTCCACAATAAGACTTATTCTCTCTATTGCTGTCTCCAACGGATGGTCAATATCTCATTTGGATGTTAACAATGCTTTCCTACATGGCACCAGAAATTTACATGAAGCATCCCATTGGTTTTGAGCAAGGAGGACCTCATCTTGTTTGTAAACTGAACAAGACAATATATGGTTTAAAACAAGCTTCTCGAACTTGGTTTTTTACCATCCACTCTATTTTACTTTTTCTTGGATTCACTCAGTCAAAGGCTGATGCTTCTTTGTTCATCAGGCACATTGGCACTTAAGTAATTTATCTTCTACTTTACGTTGATGATATGCTCATAACTGGTAATGTTCCATCTTCTATTTGAACTGTTATTTCTCAACTTCACTCTCATTTCTCTTTGAAAGATCTAGGGGAGGTGAATCTATTTCTTGGTGTGGAGATTTTAAGAACTAAAGATGGCCTGCATCTTAGTCAATCCACCTATGTTCAAGATCTTTTAAAGAGAGTGAACATGTTAGGAGCAAAGGGGTGTCCTACACCCATGGTTTCTAATTGTGATTTAAGAAAATCAGTTGGGAATCTTTTCGAAGATGCTAAGCTTTTTAGGAGCACCGTTGGTGCACTGCAATATGTAGCAATCACAAGACCGGACATCAATTTTGCTGTTAACAAAGTGAGCCAGTATATGGCTCAACCTCTGGACTCTCATTGGAAAGCAGTGAAAAGTATCCTCAGATATTTGTCAGGGACTTTGAATCATGGGATTCACATAAGAGGTGGAAGTGGAAGAAGCATTACAGCGTTTTGTGTTTCTGATTGGGCTTCGAACTTAGATGATAGGCGATCAACAAGTGGTTATTGCACTTATTTCGGTGAGAATCTGATCTCTTGGAGTGTGAAGAAACAGACAGTAGTAGCTCGTTCTAGCACAGAAGCAGAGTATCGTAGTTTGGCGCATGTGGCAGCAGATTTCAGTTGGTTGCATTCACTTCTTGGTGAGCTGAAGATAAAGAAGAATGGAAGTTCTGTTGTTTGGGTTGACAATTTGAGTGCAATAGCACTATCCTCGAATCTGGTTCTTCATTCAAGAACTAAACACATTAAACTGGATGTTCACTTTGTGAGGGACAAGGTTTTGGCAAATGAGTTGGAGCTCAGGCATGTGCCTACTACAGATCAAATAGCCGATATCTTGACGAAACCTTTAAGTCACCAATCCTTCATCAGATTGCGAGAAAAACTTGGAGTGGTCGAGCAATCTAAGCTAGGATTGAGGGGGCGTGTTAACAGTGGTTGTGAGAAAGACTCATGCCAGCTCACGGATGAAGATGTGGCAACTCGATCCACATCATCTTGTGCAACGAATGAAAGTGAAACAAGTCTTACAAAGAGTGTGGAGAACGTGTGTAAGAAGAAGGATGCAGCTACTATAGATAAGAACCGGCCACCTGGTGGTGTGGACCACAAACGCAGCTGGAAACAAGTTGTTGCAGGAGCAGCTTGATTTGTATTTTTGTGTAATCAGTTATTAGATGCCTTTAGGGTTTATTATCTTAGGTGCTGAACCCCTGCATCTATATATGTATAGAGTTTGACAGCAGTTGCACTCATTGAATGAAACAGTGAAAATATTTCCTTTCTCAGCTTAAGTCTTCTTTGCTTTCATTTTTAATGGCTTGCTTCATAATCTTTTACCGCCTTGTTGCCACCACTAAAGACGGGAACGGTCTTGAGAGGGAAACGTTGTAGATCTGGGAGAGATAAGAGCCTCTCCACTAATTCGCCTGTAGACACTTCACCTGGCGTCGGCAAGTGAAGCAGCTGAAGCAGCTTGGGATGTGGTTTCGTTATGAGTGTCTGAGAGCGTTTACCGTTTTAGAGTCCTTCGTAATTTATGTGCGGTCGTTGAGTGTCAGTTGTTTTGTGTCAAGATCTAGAGATTGAGATTATGTGTTCAGTTATAGTATATGTTTGTCAATATTCACATCCACACTTTTTAGAAAAATGGTGTCCTTGAACATACGTGATTGTGCAATAATTGGGTCCTCATATTTTGCACTAATAACTTTTATCGAGTAATCTCTTTTATTTGTTTATATTTAGCAAAAATGTATAGTAGCAGTAATATTTATTGTGTAAAAACTTACCTATTTTTAAAAAAATTTAAGTTGCAACTGATTTATAGTGGAGTTGATTCCGTCACTAAACGGTTCGTTGAAAAAGAGGTCTCGGTGTCGTGAACCCCTCGGTCTGATTCCCACACTCAATTACAGATCAATCATGTTAAACCTGCTGGATCAACTTTACTCGTTATGATTTCTAATATTACATCATGTTCCATTAGGAAAAATTAGAACGTGACCATCACAATTTTCTCACTTCGATTTACATGCATGGGAGATATCTCAAAAATTTTAAATAATTCAAAAGATGACAAAATATGCAAGTTATAATCCAAATCGGTCAAAATCTGTGAATATATATTTCATATAATAATGTGATTTCAGCCTTCAATTTGATAGTTTATAACATTGAAACATAAATTCCATGTAAATCTTGCAAAATAACAATCTTCGAGAGCACATTTCCAAATTATATTCAAAAAATTTAATCAAATAGACGATTGCCTAAATGCAAACAAACTGTAATTCAAATTTATCCGACAACAAACAATTTCGAAATAAATTTCACAAAAAATAGATTAAGCCAATGAAAAAAATGCATAGCGAAAACATAATTCATTTGTAGAAAAACAAAACTCAGAACCATGTCTCATATTTAATCTAAACTTTAGCTATGGCAGCACAATAATTCTAAGCTAATTAACTGCCTCAATCTCAACTCCACAAGTGCCATTACATTGCTACATGTCGATACTTTTTATAGTCAATATTTCATGTCTATTTTCTCGGTGATGGTCAATTGCAATAATATTTCATGTCTATTCTTGAAAAAAATATGAGAGGAAAATTGTATATTTAATACCTACAAAAGAGGTTGGGAAAATTACAATTATAATGGCAATATGAAATTTTCGGTGATGATTAATTGCTACATGTCGATATTTATAAAGTCAACATTTATTTTAGAAAAAATGAGAGGTAAATTAATACGCTTATTAAAGTTAAATATTTGTTTGTCAACTATATAGTAGTATATCTCTAGAAAGAACAAGTGCTATATCGGAAATCCAACACACAAATCTAAAGTATCTTATTTATATATTTACCTTGTACCATAAAAAGAATATCCAAAATGATAAAACTATTAAATCTAACTAAAAAGCAATAAATTTGTAGTTTTATAGATTTGGACAAACGACTCAAGCAAATAGATCGAGAAAGTAAACTTGAGATTAACACAATAAAGGGGAAGAACTACTTCTAATTTGGTTCGAGTTGTTTTTTCACATGACTTCTATTTCCTAATTATTTTTCCAATGCTTTTAGGCATCGTGTTGATTTTACACTCGCTCGCAGCTGATCACTGATCGAGGAATTGTACACCTAGGATAGGCCGATCAAGTCTCCTAGCTAGGTTCTACTCACCAACCTCTCACTCCTACAGTCGCATAGTAAGATTTGGATTAGCTTCTAACATGATTCAACACAAAAGATCCATCCCTGGTTTATCACCTAATCAGTTCTAACTCGAAGGTTCCTTATCTGTGTTTGTTCCTTATTCTAAGTTAATGAGACATCATAAATAAGGCAATTTCCAAATTAAGTTTACATGCTCAACTCAACAAGGATAAGAATAATCACCAAAGATAAGAACTAAAAAGCAAAGAAATCATAAAAATTCAATTAATGAAGTTCATGTTCAACAAGCCTACTACAAATTAGTAGTAATCCCAAACTCTAGCCACCCATGGTGGTCACACAATAACATGGAAACAAGCTAAAGATACCATGGGGGACAAGGCTTGGATGGATGAAGCTTCAATCTTGCTTTCCTTTTTCAAGTGTGGCTTCCAAGCTCCAATTCTCTCTCAAAAATCGTTCCAGCCGCCAAAAGTTGCCTTCGAAGTCGTGCCCTAGCTATTTAAATAGTTTGAGATGAAAAAACAAGTCCAGTCCAATTTACCCGGTGGGGCTCTTTTTGCTCAGAAATCGCTCGACCGGGCGTTTTTTCTATATCGCAACATACAGGTCGGGCGTGTTTTGTCCGCCCGTGAGTTTTTCACTGCAATGCGCAGTCTTTGTAAAACAGCCATATCTTCTTCTACCGGATTCCGATTGAGGCGTACGGGGTATCCACGCGAAGCTCTTTCGAAGGTAAATGCAATGGTCCCCTTGTAGAAGCATTTTAAATTAATCTTGAAGGGTTGATTACTGTTCACATTCAGACCTTTTTCCCTCCTCCTCTCTCTTTTTTGAGCACAGTCTTATTGTTAGAGTTTGTATACTAGAAATCACGTTTCGAGTGATTGAATACTGTAAAACTCTTATTTTATTTTCCAAGGGATAAAACAGATTATTTTTGTCATAATGTTGTTATGTTTTACATTTAATGAATGTTAATTGCATGTTTAAATGTATAAGTTAACTTAACAAGGTCTAAGTCTTTGTTTTAGTAGACCGGTTGTGGGCGGCGTCCACTTTAAGGTAACACGGTCAGTCCTAAACAAAGAAAAAGAAGAATTTCACAACCTAGATGGAATTAGACTATCCATCGAGAAAGGTTGCAATGTCAGTCCCATATTTCTAAGCCTTACTGAAATAAGATGACATTGGTGTAGTATAACACTGAACGGATCTAACAACAAGACTTGTCCTTAGGCTATCTACTGAAAGGCGAGGTCTTGATAAATATTTGTTTCTTAATCAATGTA
The DNA here is from genome assembly GCF_023119035.1 of Salvia hispanica. Classification (NCBI taxonomy): domain Eukaryota; kingdom Viridiplantae; phylum Streptophyta; class Magnoliopsida; order Lamiales; family Lamiaceae; genus Salvia; species Salvia hispanica. The sequence continues at coordinate 29,141,736 of NC_062965.1, forward strand.
GGTTAGCATTGAGCATACGGTATTGATTATGCATTACTTTGACTTATCAAATGGTGCGGGTTTTTCGTAACCCAATAAACCTGATATATTGGGTAGTGGTGATTAATATCTAGCGGTGCTAGGATTGCTATTATATTGAATCGTGCGCGAGGAGTGTCTCGTTTGATAATGTCTTCAAGAGGAGCGCGAAACAAGGTTTTATTATTCGGAACCTAGGTAGTTGGAGTTTGATTACTCTATGAATAATAAATAAGTGTTTAATGCTAAGTCCACTCTTGGAATTAATAAAAAGTTAATTAATTAAGTCCATAGCAGACATTAATTAATTTATGGACATTTTTATCTTAAGCGCGGGAAATGAAAGTTAAAACGGAAACCCGGATTACTTATAATTTCAGATTTGGATGGGGAGACTTCAATATTACTTCTATAGTGGCTGCTCGTAATATTCCAATTAAGCTTATATTAAATTGTGGGTTCAATTTAATTAGTAAAAAGTAAATTGGATGAGCCCATATCCAAAACCTTCCATAGATCCCTATCTGGGCCCAAAAGGAACTTAATATAAATAGGAGAATAAAGGAAACAAAATGATCACAAATTTTATTCTTAAAATTTTTGAAAATTTCGCCCCCCTCATATTTAGCTGGTCGAATTTCCCTCTCCTCTTAGGAGTAGTTTTTCTGTCTCTTTTATTTAAGTCCTAGTATTCTGGTGAGATCAGCCCACACTGATATCGGAGTACAGTTCGGGAACCAGAGAGAAGATCTGTGGTCTAGTATTCAAAGCGTCACGTGGAGAAGCTGCTAGCCATCTTCAATTCTTTGGAGAATTAATTAGGTATTATTTCTGCTCCGTAGAAAAGCATGTTTTAGGTTTCAATATTCTTAAAGCATGATTAATTCAAGTTATGAGCATGATACATGTGAGAATTACGCGAATAGATTTTGTCTAAATAATCTGCTAAATAGATTTGATTATTATGTGATTTATTTGAGCGATTAATAATTGTTATATTATGTTAATCCGTCACACCGCTTCCGCTGCCAGTTCCTTCACTTATGTCCTACAATATAACAAAATGAGTCCACCTTTCACCTTTAAAGGTATGTTAAGATAATACAATAAAGGACTACAATTTTATTCACATCACCGCTGTGCTCATGCCAACGGCACGGTCCTGCTCGATAGCAAGAGCACCGCCGTGCTGAAGAGCACACTGACGTGGTGTCATCCTATTCGCCAATGGAATTTACGTTGGAATTTCTTCTCTTTTTTTTAATTGAAAATAATCCCAAATTTAAAAAAAAAATTGGATTCCCAAAAATATAGTTGTTTTATTACCCTTTTTTGATATTTTTAAATTTTTTTAATACCAAAATCATCTAAAAAAACACATATTCATCATCCATTTTTTACATCAAATTATCTCTCACTCATACTTCTTCCATATTTTTTCATACAACTCACCTACATGTTCATCTCTCACTCAAACACTCTCTAAATTCAAAAATGGATCCGAACGAAATCATTGCGGAAGCGGAGCGCGAAGAACAAGAATACTATCAACAATATTGTGCCGCGTATGAAGCCTATATTGCCGCTGCCACCGGCCCTCCTCCTCGACTAACGAGATCAAATCGTCGCTACATCCCTCGTGACCGAGAGGGAGCCCACGAAAGGCTCATTCACGACTATTTTTCCGACATGCCGCAGTTTTCGGCAGATTATTTCTGGCACCGTTTCCGCATGTCAAAACGCTTATTTTTGCGTATTGTCAACACATTGTCCGCCCGTGTTGAATACTTCCAATCACGAACAAACGTAACCGGTAAGCAAAGCCTCTCAGTGTTGCAGAAGTGTACATGTGCCATCCGACAACTTGCTACTGGGCAAACGGCTAATATGTTCGACGAGTATTTGCATGTGGGGGAGTCAACTGGAATCCTATGCCTCAAAATTTTTTGCACCAACATTCGTTCTGCTTTCGGTGAGGAATTCCTTCACATATCAGTCCACGGATTTCCGGTATGCTTGGTAGCACTAACTGCATGCATTGGAGGAAGAAAAATTGCCCGAATGCTTGGAGGGGCAACAAAGGCGGCTACCCGACACTCAAACTGACACAAAGGCTGCGGCCCAACGCTCATCCTTGAAGCGGTCACTGACTACCGCCTATGGATTTGGCATGCATATTTCGGTGCGGCCGGATCCAACAACGACTAGAACGTGCTTTATTCCCCTCTTCAATGATCTTTTGAATGATGTAGCACCGGTGATCACCGAGGGCGGTTAACTTTTCCGACGAGGATGAAGCCAGAAGCTCAACTGCAAGGTCTCCCCACGCCGATGTGTGCATACGACGATGTGCAAGAGGATCGAAAGAAGATTGACAATGCGCGATTCCAAAGCCCACATTGAGCTACAAGAAGAACTAATCAAACACATTTGGGCGAAATTCGGCAATGAGTAGTGTTTTTATTTTATTTTATGAATTTAATTTTTTAGTAATTTGTAATAGTATTTCAGGTATTTTAACGTATTTTAATATTGTGGAAATTCTTTTAGTAATTGAAGTATATAAATTAAATAATAAAATGGTGTGACCCTTGAGCATGCTCTTGCGGAAGAGCATGGATGTGGGTGTTGTGCTCTTGCGGAAGAGCAGGGAGTAAAAAATGAATAAAAGTGGGTCTGGGCTCACATCCATGCTCTTGCCAAAGAGCATGGATGTGGATGCTCTAACACTTGGCTCAATACCATTACTTATTTACCTTTTGGTCTTCGGTCTCCTCGAGTCGGAGACAAAGTCACGTTACTCCCTTTATATACCACCATCTCTTTGAGCTATTCACGTTTGTTGTATTTTTTTTACTTAGTTTATATATAAGATTGTGTGAGTGAGAAACTCTTAGCGGTTCAACATTTTGGTTGTGTAACCGCAAAGATCAGTCATGACTAAAACCTCTAGTTCTAATATGACAGAGCTGAAGGAGCTTGAGATGTGGTTTCTTTGTGAGTTTCTAAGAGCGTTCACCATTTTAGAGCCCTTCTTCGTGATTCATTGATACACTCGGATTTTGTACTATTTTAAGACCATTATTTGATCTGTTTTTGATGTCAAAGTCACTCTACACGTCCATTATTTGCATATTTTGTCTATTTTGGTATTTTGACGTGTTTTGTGAGAAATGTGCATAATTGAGCTGAAAAAGGGAGCCAAAACGCAAAGTCTGTCAAGTGAGTCGCCGGCCCCCGCCGGAGAAAGGCGGCGAATCCGAGATGCCCTAGATTTGCTCCAAGATTTACCATATTTTGGAGATCTTTTCCTTCTACAACAAGGATTGTCTTTCCCCTATAAATAAGACCTCAAGCTTCATCAATTTAGAGAGCTTCTACTTGCAAAATAATTCATAGAGATCAAGAGCTAGAGTACTTCATTTGTGCAAGGAGTTGGAGAAGGATTTCAAGAACATCAATGATATGGATCCATGTATTTTGTGATCCATTTCCCAAGAATTTACCCAATTTGTAGGTGATTGATCTAGGTATTTTTGTGAAGTAGATTTTCTATTGTATCAATAATGGCAACCCAACAATAAATTAGGAAACATAGATGATCAAAACAAGGAACAACATTGGATAGAGTGGAAATTGAGATACATAGTCATTGATGAGGCAAGCTATAACACTTACAACATACTAACATGCATCCATGGCTAGATCTTCAAGGGA
>NC_062965.1:29145570-29169610 GCF_023119035.1 Salvia hispanica
TTATCGGCCAACCTGAGTGTTACATCTGAAGATTTGAGTGGCCCGATGTTGAGCTTTTCGTAGTACTTCAGTGGCATGAGATTGATGGACGATCCTAAGTCGCACAGTGCTTTGTCAACCTTCCCTTCTCCAATTTGGCACCTAATGATGAACTGGCCCGGATCTCTTTGCTTCACTGCCCTTTCCTTTTGGATGATCTCGCTGCAATGATGCGGTAGCTTAAGGTCGGCTTTGGTCGGCTTTTTTTTCCTCATTACCGCCTCCCTTAGTAGCTTCGCATACTTTGGTATCTCCTGCAACGATTCAACAAGTGGAATGTTAGTATGGACTTTGCAAAACATGTTAAGGAATTGCTTGAACTGCTCTTCAAGCTTGAACTTCCTCTTTGGCTGAAAAGGGAGTACAATCCCGTTGTGCCGCACAAGCCCCTGCATTCGCCTTCTCGGGCAAGGGTCATGGGTGTGCGGCGGTTCGCCGGCGACTGCGTCCTGCGTGGTTGACTCTGCCGTCTCAGTGGCGGGCCGCTGCGGGGTCTGCGGCGGTCCGCCGGCGACTGGGCAGTCCCCAGATTTCTGCTTTGCCACCCACTTCTTGTTAATATCATCCACTCTTGCTGCTGCCTTTGCTCTATCCTCATCTAACTTCTTCTGAATTTGCTCCATTTGAGTGGTAATATTGGTTACAGCTGCCGAGATTGTGTTCATTCCTTGCTCGAGGTTGTTTATCCTTGCTTCGACCACTCCAATCTTGGTGTCATTAATCTTCCTATCTTGCGTAATTACCTCCAAAATCTTCGTGATTCCTTGTTCATACTTGTCTTCCTTCTTCATCGGCTCAACCACTTCCTCCCTTGCTAACATTAAATCCTGCGGGGGGTTGCAAATAATTATTGTTAGAATAAGAAAGATTTGAATGAGGTCGGTTTCCATTATAATTATTGAAGTTACCGCCCCCTGGTTAGGGCGATAATTGTTATTGTAATTTCTATTGGAACCACCTCCTTGCATGTAGTTGACTTTCTCTACAGTTGATCGGGGCAGTTTCGGGTGCCTTGACCGCCACTATGGAAGTTGCCGGAATTGGATCTTCCTTCCTCGAGATGTCCACTTGATCAATCCTGACTCTAAGTTCTGCTAACTCCTTAGCAAAAGAACTTTCTTCAGCTTCTCAATATCTGTTCGGTCACCCAATAAAAATCCAAAGTAGTAAAATTATCGTTTAAAGATATCACTCCAAAGTGAATTGTCTTCCCCGGCAACGGCGCCAAAAACTTGATGCACTTTTTATTTGCACTATAAATACCTGCAAGTATACAGAGTAGGTATAGTATAGCAAAAGGTTAGTACCGGGTATCGAACACGGGGAAGATGTACACAAAGTGTCTATCTTCTACTAGAACTCAATTACTATCTGGAGAAACAAGAATTTTTGGAAACTTTTGAAAACAGTAAATATTAAAAACAGTAAACAACTAAATGCAAGCAAATCACGGAGAGAAAAGTATAGAGATAAGGGGAATTCCAGGGATGTGCTTTCACTTTTATGGTTATACAAATTCCAAACTACAATACCCTAGCACAGTTAATACTTTGAAAGGACGAGTCACCTAGCTTATGCTCATGCGATACAAACGTTGATTACTAACATTAGGGTTGTCAATCCTAACACGTAACTCCAAAAAGCTCCTAAGACCCTTGAAAAGTCCTCACTCTCAATTAACAGTGCCGTTTTAAAGGAAGCTAACTGTAGTGTCTACTAAGTGGATCTAACTCGCTAGAACTCTGTCACAGTTATGAAGCAAGTTGTATTGAATCATACATAATTGTGTCACTCAATTATGAAGCATCATGATTAACTTAGGGAAGAAACAAAGTAAAAACAAAACGGATATTAAATAGAAAACGGAATTGTATAACCAAAGTTGCTACTAACACATCCCTAGAATCCTATGAGTTTAGTTACACATGACTGAATAAACTAAAAACATAGATTGAAGGGAAAGCAATTTGAACATAAAACTAAAGCAAATAAAACCCGTAGGTTGAATCCTTGTCGTTCTTGATGTTCTTGAAATCCTTCTCCAACTCCTTGCACAATTGAAGTACTCTAGCTTTTGATCTCTATGAATGTTGCAAGTAGTCACTCTCTTTCTCTATGAATGTGTTCTTGTTGTGTGAAAAAAACTCTTTTTGATGAAGCTTGAGGTCCTATTTATAGGGGAAGATTATTCCTCATCATAGAAGGAAAAGATCTTCAAAATTTGGTAAATCTTGGAGCAAATCTAGGGCTGGTCGGATTCGCCGCCTTTCTCCGGCGGGCCGCCGCACCTTGGCCGGCGGTCGCCGCGTTGGAGTCCGAGACTCGACCCTTCGGTGGCGGACCGCCACATGTCCTCCGGCGGTCGCCGGGCGAGACTCTTCTCCCGGCGTAAATTTCCGAGGCGGGCCGCCACATAGCTCTGACCGCCGGGCGCCGGCGGTCGCCGTACACTTTCGCGCGCGGTCGGCTGGTCGCCGTCTGACTCCAGATTTCCGGACTATGCGTTTTTACTCCCCTTTTCGGCTCAAATATGCACATTTCTCACAAAACACGTCAAAATACCAAAATGTATAGAATATGCAAATAATGGACATGTAGAGTGATTTTGATAACAAAAACGGACCAAATAATGGCCTTAAAACAGTGCAAAATCCGGGCGTATCAGCTACCATCTAGGAAGATATGAACACCTAGCTTGCACCTATATGTTGATTCTTTGGTATTGCTTATAAGAGTGTAAGTTTGGGGGAACCTTTGATTTCCCATTATTGGCATACTTTTTAAGTATTGTACTTTTCTTTTGTAGGAAAATGGGATCAAAGGGAAAGCCCGAAAATACGAAGAACTATGGCATTAGCCTTGCCTCGGACGAGCAAAAGGCTATGTGGAAGAAGTTGTCGGCGCGAGAGACGGCGCCCTCGAGGTACCCCCACGATTACCCTCTCCAAACTTTGGGGATCGTGGAGGACTTTTGGGCGTTGTGTGACGTGGGTGACGGGAACGGCCTTCGATACATGTTCGAGAGGAAGTGGTCGTCTTTTAGGAAGTATACTCTTGAGTTCCTAAGCTCGTTGAAGGTCACCAAGGACCGCCGGCAAAACATCCCGCTTAGTATCGATTTCCGCCTAGGCAACCGATGGCACTCGCTCACCATGGAGGATCTTTGCGGAATCTTCCATTGCTTCGATCCCGTCCCCGAGGCCGACAATGAATATGATTTTGACGAGGTTTGGGGTGGGTGCGATGACGAATGAGCACGAGCACGCCGCGGGCTATGCCAAGTCTTCTTCAATCCGCAACCCGGTTTTGAGGTACCTCCACCGAGCTATGACCCAACTTATGTTTGCTAGGGTCGATGGGGGAAGTGTCTCCCAAACGGAGTTGAATGTGATATGGTGCCTCCTCAACAAGAAGGGATTCGACTATAGAACCCTTTTTACTATCTATGTGGACCGGATCACGAAGAAGGATGGCGGCGTTATATGTTGTGGGGGTTTGATCACGGCAATCGCCGAGCACTTGGAGGTTTCTTTTGTCGGTTTGACGGATGATGGTGGGGAGCGCTTTATCACTTATGAGGTGCTCTTTTCGGTGGGGCTGTTAAAGACCGATTATTGGGGTCAAGGATTTTTCTTACAAGTGGCGGGGGATCACTTCCCCGTTCCCATCCCGCAGTTGACTAAGGTCGATGTTTGGGTAAACCAAGTCAATTGGAAGCTCAACACCCCGACACACCGAAGAGCCATTGAGGCTAACCCCATCAATGGGGAGTTTAGGAAGAGGAATATACCGGCTCATATCCCCATCTTTGAGGCCAATGATGACTCCGCCTTCGATGCTATTGATCACTACACTAAAGAAGGGGAGCACTCGCACGCCCAAGAGAGTCAAGTGTCGCCGCCGTCGCCTCCCCAACATCGCCAAGAAGAAGAAGATGAGGAAGTAGAGGGCCATCGCCGCCGGACTAGAGCAAACCGCCGCCGCGGAAGGCCGAACCCCGATGATGAGTTTCAAGCAAACACCTCGGCCCAACTAGGAGACATCTACTCCTACATGCAAAACGTGTCCAACACTTGGGACACCCGTTGGGCGGAACAACAAAGGGAGAACGCCTACAACCGCCAAGGATGGACGGCTCAAGGCGATTGGCGCACGGTGGAGCAACAATTTTGGGAGCAACAAAGGTTAGAAGACGTGCATCGCCGTCGTGAAATTGAAGAGCTCCATAGGATGGCCGCCGAGTCTCGATAAGAGCGCCAAACCATGAGTGGCGACATCGCCTATCTTATTGGTGCATTCGACGACCTCAACGCCCGCTTCCCTCCTCCTCCTCAAGGTTGAAGAAGTCAAGCTCAATGACTTTAAATGAGAATTTATACCATGTTTTTGGATATTTTAAGATAATTTCTTTTTATGTTTTTGACAATTTTTGTGCGTTGAAATTTTTTCGCAGGTTCTGACCTCTTCGTGGCGATCGCCGCATGTGCTGCGGCGATCCGCCACATGCTCGCTGGAAAGATCTGTTGCTGCGCGGTGACCGCCAGACATGCCGCGGTAGGCCGCCACCTGGGCGCAATTTTCAGCGCGATTTTTTGAAATTTTTCGATTTGCGCCCCGTCAAGCCTCGACGCGAAAATTTTTCAAGGTACGTTTTTTTTAAGTAGTTTACTCACGTCCCTACCTACTCTACAAACTTATTTTACACTTTGTTGTAAATAAGTTTGGGGGGATGAAGTGGTGGACCGTGAGTTTAGGTTTTTGTTTTAAAGTTTTTTTTGTTTTTGTTTTTCAAAACCCCGTAGGAGAATCTTGTGTTCTAAAAATGTTTTCTTGAATCCATGTCGTGAACTTAACATGAAGAACTTAGAAACACCCATGCTTAGGGACACTTTAGATAGAGTTGCCAATGATATTACATTCCATTGATATTTAAGTTTGGCTTAACGTTTTGATTTGATGGTTTGGTGAAAAGGTGCATAATTAGTGAATTGCTTGTTCTCCTTGAATCATGTTTTATACCTTGTGAGGATTTGAGCCTAAATTTCATTCTTGTGTGATTTATCTGCATTCATGTATATGTTTCTAGAACTTGCTCCTAGTCTTGCCTAAGTCTACATAGTGTTTAAGTTGATTTAGGAGGATGTTAGACCATCTTTTCTAGCCTACTTTTATCCAAAAGTTTTGACCCTCTCAAATTTGAGATTTTTTTCCTTTGGAGCCAATTTTGAGCCTTTAAGCCTATTCTTTGGAAGCCAACATAATGGGGACAATTCCTTGGGTTAGTTAGTTTTTACTATCTTATTTTGTAAAGGAATTGGAGAGATAAATTGAAAGTATAAAAAGTAGTGTGCTTAATGCAAAGAAAGTACAAGTTGTGAAATTGTGAAAAATTCCAAATATGTGCTTGATCTTTGAAAAGAAAGGAAAGAATGTGTAAGAAAGAAAAAGAAAAAAAAGTGTGAAAGATTGTGAAAAGAAAAGAAAATAAAAGGTTTGGAAAGTGAATTGAAGGAGAAAAATAGATAAAGTGTTAAAAGTGTTTTGGTTTAGAAAAGTGGAGTTATCTTTACTCTACTTGGGATATTTTTATTTTTAAGTCACTTTTTAGCCAAATATTCCTCACCTACCAAAGAGCCTAAATTACAACAAAAAATAAAGACCTTTCGGACTTTTGATGCTTAATCACATCTAGTAGATGAGGGATTTGACTTTGAGCAAGCTTATGGTAAATTTTGCATGATGCATGATTTGAGTGTTTATATACACATTACCTTTATACACTATGAGAGTGAGAGAACACTTCCCATCTTTGGAAGTTTGCCACATGTGAGGGCTTGAATTCAAGGTGTTCCACAAGTTAGTAATGAAAGTGCACTAATAAGCATTGCTTGATTTGATTGCGTTAATACATGCTTAATTTGTTCTTTCATCTTTTGGGGCAATTATGACGTCTAGTCCTTGTGCAATCCATGCGCCTATTCTTGTGTCTTTATTATTTTGTTCGAGGACAAACAAAAATGTAAGTTTGGGGGAGTTGATACGCTCGGATTTTGCACTATTTTAAGCCCATTATTTGGTACGATTTTTATGTCAAAGTCACTCTACACGTCCTTTATTTGCATATTTTGTCTACTTTGGTATTTTGACGTGTTTTGTGAGAAACGTACATAATTGAGCCGAAAAAGGGAGCCAAAACGTAAAGTCTGGAAATCTGGAGTCAGACGGCGACCGCCGCGGATGTGTGCGGCGCCCGGCGGGCAGATTAATGCAGCGGTCCGCCTCGGAAAAATACGCTTGGAAGAGAAGTCTCGTCCGGCGACCGCCGGAAGTCGTGTGGCGGTCCGCCGCCGAGGAAACAGACTCTCTGGACTCCAACACGGCGGCCCGCCGGACAAAGGCGGCGAATCCGAGATGCCCTAGATTTGCCCTAGATTTGCTCCAAGATATACCATATTTTGGAGATCTTTTCCTTCTACAACAAGGATTGGCTTTCTCCTATAAATAAGACCTCAAGCTTCATCAAATTAGAGAGCTAGAGTACTTCATTTGTGCAAGGAGTTGGGGAAGGATTTCAAGAACATCAAGAACGACAAGGATTCAACCTACGGGTTTTATTTGCTTTAGTTTTATGTTCAAATTGTTTTCCCTTCAATCTATGTGTTTAGCTTATTTCATTATGTGTAACTAAACTCATAGGATTTTAGGGATGTGTTAGTAACGACTTTGGTTATACAATTCCAATTTCTCTTTATTATCCGTTTTGTTTTTACTTTGTTTCTTCCCTAAGTTAATCTTGATGCTGCATGATTGAGTGACAAAATCGTGTATGATTTAATATAACTTGCTTCATAACCATGACAGAGTTCTAGCGAGTTTGATCCACTTAGTAGACGCTACAGTTAGCTTCTCTTAAAACGACACTGTTAATTGAGAGTGAGGACCCTAATTTTGTAATCAACGTTTGTATTGCATGAGCATAAGCTAGGTGACTCGTTCTATCAAAGTAATAACTGTGCTAGGATATTGTAGTTTGGAACTTGTATAACCATAACTGTGAACGCACATCCCTGAGATTCCCTTATCTCTATCGATTATCTCCGTGTTTTATTTGCATTTAGTTGTTATATGCTTTTTATTGTTTTTAGTTTTCAAAAGTTTTCCAAAATCTACTGTTTTTCCAGATAGTAATTGAGTCTTAGTAGAGGATAGACACTTTGTGTTTGCCTTCCCCGTGTTCGATATCCGGTACTGACCTTTGGCTATACAATATATACTCTGTATACTTGCAGGTTTATTTAGTGCTGAAAAATAGTGCATCATTCATGTGTGGTCGTTGAGAGTCGGTTGTTTCATGTTCAGATCTACGGTTTGGGATCTTGTGTTAGTGTTCAGTTGATTATGTCACTATTCTAATCTGCACTTTTTAGTAAAAGTGTGTCCTTGGATGGATGTGGTTGTGCGATAATTAGGTCTTCATATCTTGTACTCTTATCCTGTTATCTCTTGTACTTGATGGGTTTAGCATAGATCACTTTTTAGTAAAAGTGTGTCCTTGGATGTATGTGGTCGTGCGATAATTAGGTCTTCATATCTTGTACTCTTATCCTGTTATCTCTTGTACTTGATGGGGTTTAGCATAGATCTATTGTGATATGTATTGTGTAAAAATCTTTGCTATCTTTTAGTTATAATTGACTTGTAGTGAGGGTTGGTTTGATCACAAAACGGTTCGTTGAATAAGAGGTCTCAGTCTTGTGAACCCTGCAGGCCTGATCCTCACAATCAATTATCGAACAATCATGTTAAACCCAGTGGATGGATCATCTTTACTCATTAGAGCACCTGCATCGGTGCTTGATGCATCGAGCAGGCACCATGCCGAAGGCGCGACGAGCACCCTGCTCGCCGCTGTGCTCTTGCCGATGGCACGACCCTGCTCGATGCATCAAGCACCGCCGTGCCGAAGAGCAGAGCGATATGGCGGCTTCTGGAAAAAAAAATTCAAAAAATATAAAAAATCGGTTTTAAATTAAAAAATATTTTCCCACTTCCCAGTAAAATACATCCGTTTTTTCTCCACTTTTAATTTATTTTTCATTATATTTAACCCCAAAATTCACATTTTCATCTATAAATACTCCATTTCCACACAAAAAAATTTACACCACACTACACAAAACAATTCTCAGACGACTCCCGAATAACTTGATTCACATCACGCAATGATACGAGCTCTCCGACAAACATTGGGAATACCACCATCGGGCTAGTCTTCTTTAAATTTCCACGGATGTATTTTTTAGGATTTAATTATGTAGTTTTTAATTTGTAGGATTTTAATTATGTAATATTAATTTTTTAGGATTTTAATTATGTAATTTTTAATTTTTAGGATTTTGATTTTGTAACTTTTAATTTTTTAGTAATTTGTAATAGTAGTTCGGGTAGTTTTAATGCATTTTAATATTATGGAAATGTTTTTTGTAATTGAAGTATTTAAATTGAATAATAGAATGGTGGTATCCTTGAGAATGCTCTTGCGGAAGAGCATGAATGTGGGTATTGTGCTCTTGCGGAAGAGCATGGAGTAAAAAATGAATAAAAATGGGTCTGGGCCCACATCCATACTCTTTGGCAATTGGCAAGAGCATGGATGTGGATGCTCTTATGATTTCTAATTTTAAATTATGTTTCATTAGGCAAAATTAGAGCCTAAACATCACAATTTTCTCACTGCATTTGTAACGATTCAGACCTTCTTTGGAGATATCTCAAAAGGTTTGTGTTAAAATGACAATCCCTCTTAAAGTGACACCGTGACACCACTTATACAGCAATATTATAAACGCTACACAACAATCTATAGATTGTTGTATAGCGTGTTGGATATTGCTGGCCAAGAAAAATTATTGTATAGTGTACAAAATATTGTTGGTCGTCTTTTTCAAAGAATATTTTTTTTGCCACGTGGCAGCTTATTATTCGTCCTACAAATGATTGGCTAGGAATGATGGTATGATGTTATTTTAAGAGGTGGTGGCACCCTAACACTCCCCTATCTCAAAATTTAAAAATAATTCAAGATGACAAAATATGTCCCATAGTAGATGTCGCGTTTCCTTTTCTATAAAAAGTTATCTCTCATATTAATAAAAACTATTATCACATCTGTGTTATGCACATATTACGATATTTCAAAACATTAGTTTTTAATTATAATTGAATTAAAGTCAATATTATTATATTAAAGTTAAAAAAACTTACTCCTATGTAATAACAATGAAAAAGGATAAGTAACACAACTTTGGTTAATATAAGAATTGAAAATATATAAAAAAAAATCAGCATTGCAACAAAATAATTTGAAATAAATTACATAATATAATGTTCAAACGTTAAATAATAGAAGAGATAATGTTCAAGCGTTAAATAATAGAAGAGATGATAAAAATCTATCACAATAACTAATTAAATAGTATTGTGATTACTCCTAATTATTAAAAAACTTCTTTATACATTACATTAATTTTAAAATAAAAAAAATAGACAACTTCATCATTATGAACTAAAACATGAATATTACAATGTTGAAATATTTTCGCTTGAACACTGGCAAAGAAAACACTACAACTAAATGTTGTCTCTATCAATATTCTTCTAGCAATTGAGATTGACATACATAATTTACAACCATTTGCATATTACGCTCTTAATCTCAAGCATAGAATAAATCTAATCCACAATTAACCAGACTAACAATAATAATATAAATACCGAAAAAGTAAACCAAGGAATGCAAATTGAACATTAGTATCCTGGTCGTAGAATGATGCTACACAGAAATCCCATCACATCATCGGTCGTCGTCCACAACTCCTTTACCTCATTCTTTAATAGTACAATTTTCAATCGATAAACACAAAGAAAAAAAAAAGAATAAAAACTTATAATCTCAGCAAAAAGATAATTTCACCACCACATGTATTTAATGACAAATTTATAGGTCATCAATTTCTGAAACGTTTCGAATTCCATCACACATCATAAAACTAAATGCCTCATTTATCTAGCTAATCAAAAACAATTAAAAACAAATATTAATTTATGATTTAAGCAGTAACCCTGAACGGCTAAACCTATCATTTCAATTGACTAATTATTATTTATTACTCCCTCCGTCCCATAAAAGTTGAGACAAAACTTTTGGATACGGAGAAGAATTTATATTAAATAAATAGGAGAGATGAAAAAAGTAGGAAAGATAAGAGAGAGTAAAGTAAATGATGGAATAAAATAAGAGTGATTAGATGTTTTGTCTTTAGTTAAAAAAGGTAATGACTCAACTTTGTTGGGACGGACTAAAAAGGAATACGACTCAACTTTTATGGGACGGAGGGAGCAGTATTTAGAGAAATTAGCTGTAAAAAAACGCAAAACGCTCTCTACATGTCATCTATGGCTTATGCATTCATACCTAGAGATGTCAAGTGGGTCGGCCAGCCCAGCCCGCCGAGGCCCGCCTATATTGAGGTCCAGTCCGGCCCAGGCCCATGTCTGAGGCGGGCTGGGCCGGGCTTTTTAAAATTTTGCTTAGCCCCGGCCCAGCCCAGGCCCACTTGCCATGTGGGCCCGGGCTGAGCTGGACTTTATTTCAATTTTGTGTTTATATATTTTTAAAATATCGTAAATGTTATGCAAAAATAAAACATATAACTTGATTTATATCTCATTAACAAAATCTAAATTTAAATAATGTGTTTAAGTTCATTTTATTGACTTTGTATTAACAATATTTTTCATATTCTTTATTCTATTTAAAAGAAAGTGTATTACTAAGGGAATAATCAATATTGTTAGTTTTGTTAGTAGATAATGACACATGAGTTGATGTTGCATTTTATAATTACAAGTATATGAACCTACCAAATTTAAAAAAATTTATAATTATTCATCAAATATCAAGGTTTGAATACGTAATATTCTTAGGACCTGTTTGATAAGTAACGGGGAATATGCACAGATTAGTAAATGATCAGGATTTAGGACCAAGTTAGGATACAATTTGATTTTAATATCACGTGTTTGATACCCTAGTTAATTCTTTTCTTATAAGCCCACTTTGTTTGATATAAATATTATAAAATCAAAAGTAAATATGCAGTGACTTATTTGACCTTATACAAATCTACTTATTTGCTAAATTGTCTTTAGCTATACCTTAGTTGAACATGCTTAAAAAACAAACATTACAATTCCCTCTCTATTTTTCCATCTCTATTTTTCCATCGTTATTTCTCGGCGGTTCTAAACTTAAAGCAGTAAAATACTACTCAATTCTTCTTTGAATGGTAAAAAAAATATTATATTTACATAGAAAAGCAAGCCATTATTAATTGTTCATAAACAAAGCTCTTTAAACCTACCGTTGATTAAAGCTACAAACAGAGCTTTTCAAAAACCCATGAGAATTTTTTTTTGTTCCAAATCAATATTAATCAACATAAATCATCGGTGGAAGAATGGGGATATCATCACAAGTGGCAACAAATTGAATTACTCACAAAAAATTTCATAATTAATAAAAAAAAGAAAAAGATTGATAGTAATAAATTAAATAAGCACCTACCGAATGGAAATTTTGCTAGTGAATTTTTGATTTACTTATTCATGAGATTTGCAGTGGACGTCTGGAAGATATTGACGCAAGGGCATGAAGGAGAATTCTTTTTCCTTACTATGTAAATAAATTGAGGCAGATTTGTATCTCACCAAATGTGTGAGATACATATCGGTATAATTTTAGGAAAAATTTGTGGACTCGGATGGGCCATAGAGAAAAAACACAGGCTCACATGTTAGGTTAACTAGTATATCAAACACTTGAAAATAGTCATATAACTATCTATATCTAGACATTACTAACTTATCAAACATGCCCTTAAAGTTAAACTTCAAAACCATCTTTTTTACCTCTTAGATAAAAAAAATATATAAGAAAAAATTAGATATAGTCAAAATTGAATGTCGCAATCATAATTTAGTAGAAAACTTTTGTTGATATTAAACTATTACTGTTTGAATCCACTCGGAGACACCAAAAAAATTAGAATAATAGACAAAATAAACATGTCTCGTACACAAAATGACATGCATAGATAGGGAAATATAATATTATTAGTAATTAATCACATAATTACATTAAAAAACACTAATTATAGAAGGTGGGCCTCTGATGGGCCCGGGTGTGGGTTGGGACATGCTTTGGGCCTAGGCTGGGCTTCAGATGGTCATGGGCCTGGGTTTACAAAACGGCCCAATTGGAGCCCATCTCAACTAATGAGCCCAGCCTAGGCCTGCTTCGTTTCACTGGTGGGCCGAGCCTGGGCCAAGCCATACTGGGCCTGGGCCGAGCTGGGTCGTGCCAGCCCGGCCCAGTTGACAACTCTAATCTAGGAAGATGAATTCCTTAGTTTAAATTTTTTTCTGCAAGCAATGAGGATTTGAGGAATAATAATACAAATAACACATATTTATAGACCAAAAATAAAAAATATTTAGAAACTCACTAATTAGCAGCCATAAATTTACATTAAATTAGTACGAAGAGGCGACCTTGAAATGTCTCATGCCAAATTCTTTACACAATATTGTTTCAAAAGATTATTAATACAATTCAATTCCTAATAATATGTAACAGTTCAAATTTTTATAAATCAATTCTTAATAAGACAACGGTTATAAATCAATTCTTAACACCTAACAATTCTAATTGTGCAGCCTTAACCTATACAGGTATAAAAGACGAGTTTTGGCATTGATTTAGAATACTTATGAGTTTTGAGTTTCTTTTGGAATATTTATAAGTTTTAGGCATAAATTTGAATATTTATAAGTAGTTGCTATGAATATTTATGTATTTTGAATATTTATTTTGATATTTTAATAGGCACTTTGACTCATTCTTAATAATACTATAACTGTTCTTTTCATAGAATAATGAGCATTTAATAAGTTTTTAAAACCATTGTACCATGATTCAAAATATAATTCGCATGGCGTTAGATTTGTAAAACAAAATATTTAGCTATATAACTGCTTAGGATTATGCCCAATTTGAAAAGTTGAATATTAATGTATTCTTATCATTCATGGGTAGAAATTAAAATAGTAAAAGTTACGATTAAATTTAATTAAAATAATTAAATACTATTAATGCGTTTAGTACCCAGAATTTATGCAAAGTATATTGTGAGATTTGTGGGTTACTTGGAATACAATGAGCCAAATTGCTGTCATTTAATTTTCTTTTTTAAGATGGTAAGTTAGTAACTTTAGTTTTTGTTTATAAATACATGATCTTTTATTGTGAAATTATCTTTTCGGTGTAAATATTAATTAAAATTTTATTTTATTACTGCATTCAACTCCAGTGGCTGACGACGAGAGTTCTCCTGCAACAGTCAATAGAGACGGAGTCATAAATTCATGCGGGGGTTTCAATTTTAAATTTATGTGGGAGTTTCAATTATGATCATAAATTCTAAATTCTTAATAGTATTTAATTATCCTAATTAAATTTATGATTATAATTAATGGTCATAGAGTATTTAATATTAATTAAACTTAGGGGGAGTGTTATATTGATAACTTATAACTTAATTGCTAACTACAACTAAATAATAGCTATTACTGCATTCAACTCCAATGGCTGACGACGAGAGTTCTCCTACAACAGTCAATAGAGACGAAGTCATAAATTCATGTGGGGGTTTCAATTTTAAATTTATGTGGGAGTTTCAATTATGATCATAGATTCTAAATTTTTACTAGTATTTAATTATTCTAATTAAATTTATGATCATAATTAATGGTCATAGAGTATTTAATATTAATTAAACTTAGGGGGAGTGTTTTATTGCTTAACTTATAACTTAATTGCTAACTACAACTAAATAATAGCCATTAGATATATTCAAATTAAAGGCTTAGATCATTAATCCCCAAATGTCACTACGATCAAAGAAAAACGTCAATAAGGCCATAGGATTAATTTCAAAAAATATCAATAGGGGTATTAATGTCAATTAACTACATGTTTAGTTATAACTAACTTTTAAAAGAAATCCCAAAACTTTAAATTCATATAACATATATCAAATTAAAGATAATTTTTAATTTTTTCGTACAAACAAAATGTCAATATACTATATAAAATATGTCAATATAATACATTTAGAATATCAATATAAGCAATGGGTTAACATTCTTAAAGCATTGTGTTGGCATTCTCAAAGCATTGAGTTGATATTTTCAGAACACTATATTGACATTTTCATCCAAAACCCTAATTTGGAGTTCTTTTTTTATCTTTTTCGATTTAATTAATAAAAACGAAAATTACATGTGGCAAATTGTAGACCACACGTTTTCTAAAATCCTATGGCCTTAAATTAGTTGTAGTTAGCAATTAAATGATGAGTTAGCAATTGATCACTCCCCTTAAACATAGTATTTAATATAATTAAACTTACCATTAATTATGATCATAAATTCTAAATTCTTAATAGTATTTAACTATCCTAATTAAATTTAATAGTTACTTTTACTATTTTAATTTCTACACATGAATGATAAGAATACATTAATATTCTACTTTTCAAATTGGGCATAATCCTAAGCAGTTATATAGCCAAATATTTTGTTTTACAAATCTAACGTCATGCGAATTATTTTCAAATTGGGCATAATCCTAAGCAGTTATATAGCCAAATATTTTGTTTTACAAATCTAACGTCATGCGAATTATATTTTGAATCATGGTATAATAGTTTTCAGAACTTGTTAAATGCTCAATATTCCATGAAAAGAACAGTTATAGTATTATTAAGAATTAGTCAAATTGCCTATTAAAATATCTAAATAAATATTCAAAATACAGAAATATTCATAGCAACTACTTATAAATATTCAAATTTAAGCCTAAAACTTATAAATATTCCAATTGAAACCCAAAACTCATAAATATTCTAAAGCAAGGCCAAAATTTATTTTTTATATATGTATAGAACTGCTTAAGATTATGCCCAATTTGGAAATTTGAATATTAATGTATTCTTATTATTCATGGGTAGAAATTAAAATAGTAAAAGGAATGATTAAATTTATTTAGAATAATTAAATACTAACATATATAATGGAGTATTAATTATGATCATAAATTAATGGGTTATTTGCCTGTAAATACATGAACTATCAATATTTTTTGGTTTTTCTCCAAAACTTTAATATTTAAATATAAATGCATGAACTTTACACTTTTCTAATTTTTCCCTAAAATTCAAAATCAAAACTGACGTGGCTAATTAGAATTGATGTGGCATCAAAACTACGTCATTTTGCTTAGTTTTATCAAAGTTGCAGATTTCGACCATATTCAAACATCAATTTAGAAGTTCAATTAAATCAATGGACTTATAATAACAGAAAGATAAGGGCTTTTAGTTAAGCTGCATCGCCATCGAATCCACCTTGAACTCCATGGGAAGTTCCACATCGGATTGGGCCGCCATCATTTTCGGGCTGGCGTGTGCTCCTGCTCGGAGCTGTTGATGTCGCCGAAGATCGAAACGCTGGCGTAGATGTCCATCTTCTTAGAGAGGGTGACTTTCTTCAATTTTTTCCCGGACATGAGTGCGATATGCAGAGTTCGGCACTGCATTTTGTGATGTCTGATTCAAAGGTTTTCTAAATGGATTACCAAGATGACTATCCAAAAGGTTTTCTTAGCTCGGGGGAACTTTGGGATTAATCATGAAAAGAGTGAAAGAGAAAGAGAAGAGAAAGGGAAGAGACACATGAGGAATATGATGGCATGATATTTTATTTTTAAAATTATAAACATACATAATCAAAGTGGATTGCCACATCAATTCTAATTTGCCACGTCAGTTTTAATTTTGAGTTTTGGGGAAAAACTAGAAAAGTATAAAGTTCATTCATTTATATTCAAAAAATAAAATTTTGGGAAAAAATCAAAAAATATTGATAGTTCATGTATTTACAACAAATAACCCTAAATTAATGGTAAACATTAGATAAATTTTATTTCATTGTTGTATTCAACTCCAGTGATTGCCGACGCGAGTTTTCATGCAACAATCAACAGATAGAGTCATAAATTCATGTGGGGGTTTCAATTTTAAATGAAACGGCTCTTAAATTATAATGCCATTGATTGTATAATATCACTAATTTGTAATTCCATTAATTACTACATAACTGCTCGGTGAACATATTTGAATTATGTTATACTATTTGTCATCATTAAGGAGCTCAAATATTTAACCCAATGGCAATTACTTATAACTGAAAATGTTTATTATCAATTATACTCCAATACATTTATCTACAAATATTCAAAAGATCCATAACTAATAAATATTCAAAATTTTGCTCAAGTTTTTTAAATATTCAAAATGATGTCAAAACTCGTCTTTTATATATGTATAGATAGATAGATATATTATTTTCTCCCTTCAATTATTTATTGCTACATGTCGATATTTATTTAAGTCACCATTCCATGTCTATTTTCGGAAAATGAGAGGAAAGCTATACTCCAATTAATTAAAATAATACAGTTACTAAAGTCAAATATTTGTGTGTCAACTATATATATAGCCAGATATGATATGTGTTATATCAGAAATCCAACGCACAAATTTATACTATCTTATTTACATATTCATCTTTTCCCAAAAAAAGAATATTTAAAATGAAAATTGTGTTTGTTTTATTTGTGATGATGGCGATGATTGTCTCAATTAAGGGTGAATATCTTGAGGAATGTTATGATCGATGCGATGGAATTTGCAAAAAATCAATCGTATGCATGGGTGGGTGTATAGATATAGAAAATTGTTACCACAAACCTCATGCCCCGCCCGCCGCCAAATCTCGGTGGTCGTTCTCTACCGTCGTTGCTGATGAGTTACATGTTGCCGATCCACAACAATAGATATGCATATATCCAACATACAACTTCTTAATAATTAATAATGTAGAAGTGAATGCTTGGTGAAGTTGTATTTGTTTGAGAAATTATCATCATCATCATCATCATCATCATCATCATCATCATCATCATCATCATCATCATCATCATCATCTTGTTTTACAGATGAAAGGTTGGATCTTGGAATAATTATTTTCACATCACATAAAAATTAAAAGTCCATTTACCAATTAATATTCGAATTAAATAAAGAAAATAAGATATTAATCAATTTTCAATTTAGTCACATTTTTTTAATTATGATAGTACAAATTTTTGTGGCCATAATACTTGGCCCAATTCCATTACCTACTTACCATTTTTTTTTATCTTTGGCCTCCCCAAGTCGGATGCTTGACACGATAAAGGTCTGCACCTTTTGCCTTTGGCCTGAGGATTTGAAAAGTCTTAAGGATGTTTCTCTTAATCCGGTTCAACTATTATTGTCTTTTTCACATTGTTTCTCTATGTGATGGTGTGAGGGAGAAGCTCTTAGGAGGTTTGATATTTTGGTTGTCTAGCGAAGATAAATCATGACTGAAACCTCTAGTTCTAGTATGACGAGCTGAAGGAGCTTGAGATGTAGTTTATTTGTGAGTGTCTGAGAGCGTTTACCGTTTTAGAGTCCTTCGCAATTCATGTGCGGTCGTTGAGTGTTAGTTGTTTTGTGTCAAGATCTAGAGATTGGGGTTTTGTGTTCAGTTATAGTATATGTTTGTCACTATTCTCATCCATGCTTTTTAGAAAAATGGTGTCCTTGAACATATGTGATTGTGAGATAATTGGGTCCTCATATTTTGCACTAATAACTTTTATCGAGTAATCTCTTTTATTTGTTTATATTTAGCAAAAATGTATAGTAGTAGTAATATTTATTGTGTAAAAACTTAAGCCATTTTTTAGTTGTAACTGACTTATAGTGGAGTTGATTTTGTCACAAAACGGTTTGTTGAAAAAGAGGTTTCAGTCTTCTGAACCCCTCAGGTCTGATTTCCACACTCAATTACGGATCAATCATGTTAAACCTGGTGGATCAAATTTACTCGTTATGATTTCTATTATTACATCATGTTCCGTTAGGAAAAATTAGAACATGACCATCACAATTTTCTCACTTCATAGATTACATGCATGAGAGATATCTCAAAAATCTAAAATAATTCAAGATGACAAAATATGCAAGTTATAACAGAGACTCCAAATCGGTCAAAATCTGTGAATATATATTTCATATAATACTGATTTCAGCCTCCATGTAAATCTAGCAAAATAACCATCTTCGAGAGCACATTTCCAAATTATATTCAAAAAATTTAATCAAATAGACGATTGCCTAAATGCAAAAAACTGTAATTCAAAATTTATCCGACAACAAACAATTTCGAAATAAATTTCACAAAAAATAGATCAAGCCAATGAAAAAATGCATAGCTTGGAGTAGTAAAACTTAATCCATTTGTTGCATTGTGAAAACATAATTCATTTGTAGAAAAACAAAACTCAGAACCATTTCTCATATTTAATCTAAACTTTAGCTAGAGCAGCTAAGCAAAATTTTCTAGACCAAAATCACAAAGATGTTCCCTTGTCCTTCTTATCTCCACCGATTTCAAAGTGCTTGCATCTCTACAAAAGAAAAAAGAGAACAAATTAATGCCAGGATAAGATGATGTGAATGATGATGCCATAACGAAAAATGCAAGAATCTACACCAACCTTTGTATGAAATGCAACAATAATTCTAAGCTAATTAACTGCCTCAATCTCAACTCCACAAGTGCCATTACATTGGTACATGTCGATACTTTTTATAGTCAATATTGCATGTCTATTTTCTCGGTGATGGTCAATTGCAATAATAAATTCATGTCTATCCTTGAAAAAAATATGAGAAGAAAATTGTATATTTAATACCTACCAAAGAGGTTAGGAAAATTACAAATTTACAATAATGGTAATATGAAATTTTCGGTGATGATTAATTGCTACATGTCCATATGTATAAAGTCAACATCCCATGACTATTTTAGAAGAAAATGAGACGTAAAATAATACAAATCTAAACTATATACTACGGGGGGTGCGTTAAAATGACAACACTCTTAAAATGACACTGTGACATCACGCTAGACTGCAATAGTAAAAACGCTAGACAACAATCTATAGATTGCAGTCTAGCGTATTGGATATTGCAGGCCACTTCACCTTGCAGTCTAGAGTATTGGATATTGCAGTCTAGAGTATTGGATGTTGCAGTTCGCGTAAATTTACCTTTGCGAATTTTTTATGATTGCCACATGGCAACTGATTATTCATCCACGTGTACAAATGATTGGCTAGGAATTGTGGTATGGTGTTATTTTAAGATGGGTTGTCATTTTAACACATCCCTATATATATATATATATATATACTAATTTATATAATAAAATAATAAACACGCATCCATTTTAATTATTTTCGTAAATCAAAACTATCCATATATTCGACTGTATTGAGTCGTCAAAACAATAAATATATTCTCTATGACATATTTAATATCTCTGTAGTAAAAATGACAATTTAATATATAATGACAATATATGATAATATGCAAAATAATGCATGTTTTGGGTTAGGCATGTCACAGTGGACACTCTTATGGTCACTACTATCATTATAAAAAAATGTGACTAAATTTCAAAGTTGACTAATTATCCTATTTTCTTATTTAACTCAAATATTAATTGGTAAATAGACTTTTAATTTTTATGTGGCATGAAAATAATTATACAAAGATCCAACCTTTCATCTGTAAAACAAGATAATAATAATTTCTCGAACAGGTATGAGTTCACCAAATATTCACTTCTACATATATATGATGTTCCATGCATCTATTGTGGTGGATCGGCAACATGTAACTCATCAGCGACGGTGGAGAACGACGACCAAGATTTGGCGGCGGAGGCAGCGGGTTTATTGAAATAATGTCCCATATCTACACACCCAACCATGCATACGCTTGATCCTTTGCAAATTTTAGAATATCGAGCATAACATTCCTCTTTAGTTTCACCCTTAATCGAGACAATCATCGCCATCATCATAAATAAAACAAACATGATTTTCATTTTGAATATTCTTTTTGTGGTAAACGGTGAATATATAAATAAGATAGTTTAGATTTGTGTGTTGGATTTCCGATGTAACACATGTTATTTCCAGAGATATAGTATATAGAGCATGTTAGGGTGCCACCATCCCTTAAAATAACACCATACCACCATTCGTAGCCAATTATTTATACACGTGGACGAATAATAAGCTGCCACGTGACAAAAAAATAAAATAAAAAATTGAAAAAGACGGCCAGCAATTTGTTGGTCTTTATCCAGCAATTTTTCTTGTTCAGCAATATCCGACACACTATACAACAATCTATAGATTGCTATGTAGTGTTTGTAATATTGCTGTGTAGCGTTTATAATATTGCTGTATAAGTGGTGTCACGGTGTCACTTTAAGAGGGGTTGTCATTTTAACACACACACACACGCACACACACATATATATATATATAGGGGTGCACTAGGGTGCCACTATAGTTAAAATAACATCATACCACCAATATCCACCCTTAGATCCGGAAATCCAACGCTCAAGATTTAATTTCGTGAACAGAATTGAGATTGTTGTCTAGTGTATACCTAATTGCTGCCGGGGGCATCTTAGTCATTTCAAACCGATTCAAATTAGGGTTACCCCCAAAAATACCGTCATTCTCCAAATTCGCCTCTCTCTCTCTCTCCCCGACTCTTCTCTCTCTCTCCCCGACTCTCCAAAATCTCCGATTCTCCAAAATCTTATCCCGCCGCCTCCACCTCTAGATCCCACCGCCTCCAACTCTAAATCCCGCCGCCTCCGCCTATAAATCCCGCCGCCTCCGCCTCTACACCGTGTAACTTCAGTTTTCAGCCACGACTACACCGTGAATCGCGTGATTTAGGGCTGATTTCTGGAATTCCGAATGCCTAGAACAAGTAAACGGTGAAAACAGTTCACAAGGTATGTTAATTGGATTCCGTTTAGGGTTAAACGAAATAGGTTTCCAGAATGTTACTTTGTTGTGAATGCAGATTTATGTATGTGTATTATTCATTCAATTGATGCCTTGTTTAATGTTTGGATATGAGGTTTTACTCTGTTTTTGGTGATTTTCGAAATTTTATAGCTATTTGCTCCATGTATGAGGGGTTTTTGACACATTGTGACGGACTATTGTGATTTTTTGTCTATTGGATTAAGTATTGTTGTACTCCAAGTGAATTGCTGATTTGGTGATTTGCTTAGTTGGTGATTTGCTTGTACTAATGTATAAAAGGGGTTATGTTACTGCATGATTCATTTTGTGGATGATTTGGATGTTGCTTGATTTATTTGGTGACAATATTTGATTGATATTATTGATTTAATGCAGTGTAAAAACACATTAAAATGGCAAGAACAAGAACAAGGTCAAAGGTAGATGAAGAAGAATATAGAAGAGATACAACTGAAGATGAAAATATGAATGAGGAGGAACTAGAAGCTGAAACAAGCACGGGAATAAACACAAATGAAGAAGTAAGAGGACCCAGAGAAGAAGGTATTATGATAAATCTTGCAGTATTACTTGTTATATATTGCAGTGGGTCATTTATAATAATGCAGTCTTGTTTGTTATATATTGCATTGCTCAATTTAGAATAATGCATCATCATCTTGCAGTTTTGCATGTTAATTGTAGGGATATTTAAATATATATTTATTGGAAGTGTAAAAGTGATATTTTATGTTTATATAAATTTGTCAGAGGTATCATTTAATCTATTCAGAATAGATAACAGTGTTCAAAATCTAAGCATTAATGTATAGATTAAATGAACTTTTGCTAATTTTGAATTTTGTTTCAAGTGATATTAGTTATAGCAATTATTGTTTGTTATAGATTGCAGTGCACCATTTAGGATAATGCATCATCTTGTTGTTTTGCATGCTATTTTGCTGTATTGAATGTTATATATTGTTGTGTTGCTTGTTATACATTGCAGTGCAACATTTAAAATAATGCAGTCTTATTTGTTATAGATTGCAGTGCACCATTTAGGATAATGCATCATCTTCCTGTTTTGCATGCTATATTGTTGTATTGAATGTTATATATTGTTGTATTGCTTGTTATACATTGCAGTGCAGCATTTAGAATAATGCATCATCATCTTGCAGTATTGCTTGTTCTATATTGCAGTCCATCATTTATAATAATGTAGTATTGAAATAATTTTTTTTTTTTTTTTTTTTTTTTTTTTTTTTTTTTTTTTTTTTTGTAGTTTTGATAAGATTAAACAAGGGTGTGAATGCCCTGCTATTCAGATTAAAGCCAGAAATATTTGGAAATACCATGGAGTATCTAATTGGAAAGCAAAAAAGGGATATAATTGACTTGGGGTTTGGGGCACTTCTGAATTTCAAGTTAAATTTCATACCTCCAAAACTGGGATTCTGGGTTGCATCACACTTCAATCCCGTTGCTTGTGGGTTACCTATATGAGGGTCAGGGACAGAATGCAGGCACATCGACGAAGTTGATGTGCATCTGACGCTTGGCCTTCCTAAAGGAAGACATCGTATTGAAGGGAAACATAGGAAGCATGATTTGTCTTGGATGGAAGCCGTTGCAAAGTCTCTTAAAAACCAAGGAAAAATATATATGTTGATGACATTGCCATCCTGATGTTGAATGAGGTAGATGGTGGTGACCAATTCAAGAGACTGTTCTTGGTACTCATGGAATACTGTTTTATAGAGACCCCAGCAGATGGACCTGTTATTCCAAAGATCCTACATATCTTGGATGATTTGTCAATCATCCATGAATACAATTGGTGTGAATACGTCATCAATGTTCTGTTAGATGTGCATAACAGATGGCTGAACTCCTCTAGCAGATACTACACTGGTCCAATAGTTTTCCTTATGGTAAGTGTAACTTTCTTACAATTTTTTTAAAAAAATGCATATACTAAAGTTTTTTTTGCTTCTGTATGTCAGGGATGTTATGTGGACAGGATAATAGTAGGAAGAAGAACAGTTGAACGACGTTTCCCATCAATTAACATGTGGGAGTTGGAGGCGTTAAAAGCAAGAGAAGCCCTAGAGATCAATGCTGGTGGATTTGGGCTGGGTTACTATGATGACCGAATGCCACAACAACTTGTTGATGATGACAAAGCATTAATCCGAGCGCAAGAGCAACAAATCTTGGATGAGTTGAATGATATGGCTGGTCCTTCAACTTCAGCAGAAACAAAGCAGCAACACAACGAGGAAAGAGAAGCAAGGAAATTTACTGCTGATGTCTATCGTGCTGGAAATCTTTTGGCTGATGGAATATTCAATTTTGCTGCTACGTTACATACACCACCAGAGCACATACGTGAAATGAATAGTTTTAAGGTAGCATCTGCAGCGGGGTTGATAATGCTGACTAATGGAAAGAGAGAGAAGAGATGGATGAAAACAAAAGATCAAGTTGAAACACTTGCTCAAAATTTGGATGACGAGGATCTGCAGAATCCTGACTGGCTGGCAGCAATCGAAAAAATGATGAGTGCTCTAGATAAAAAAATTGAATTGGAAAATTATATGCCTAATTGGAATCTGTTTGATGATGATGACAGTCAAGTAAGTTTTTCTTATTGATAACAATATGTGGTTTATTTATATTGTATTTGAAATTTCACTACACTTTTGCAATTGGAGATTGTTCGTAATGATGGTTTTATGGATATGCTGTTGGAAATAGTGTAGCCTTTACACGGGCAACTCTTGCTATTACAAAAGAACCAAAAACTAGAGGTAAATAAAACAAAAGAAATACAATAAAAGAACAAGATGCAAACTATTGTCTTCTTCAAGTCGAGTCGAG
>NC_062965.1:29169710-29217128 GCF_023119035.1 Salvia hispanica
CCTTTCAAAGTATTAACTGTGCTAGGGTATTGTAGTTTGGAATTTGTATAACCATAAAAGTGAACGCACATCCCTGGAATTCCCCTTATCTCTATACTTTTCTCTCCGTGATTTGCTTGTTTTTAGTTGTTTACTGTTTTTAATATTTACTGTTTTCAAAAAGTTTCCAAAAATTCTTGTTTCTCCAGATAGTAATTGAGTTCTAATAGAAGATAGACACTTTGTGTACATCTTCCCCGTGTTCGATACCCGGTACTAACCTTTTGCTATACTATACCTACTTTGTATACTTGCAGGTATTTATAGTGCAAATAAAAAGTGCATCATGGACGCTTGGATCCGGAGTGGATTTAGCGTCTGAGGTTGGATTCGACGTGAGAAAAGAAAGTTGTTAGATGGATTCGAGTTTTCTTCTTGTTTTCTGTTTTGCTTCGTCTAGTGTCTGCAGATCTATTTAGTTCTTCGTTGTTTATGCATAAATTTGAGTTAAAATTAGTTTGCTCTGTTTTGATTTCGTTCATGTTGAATTTCTTATGAGTTTTACGCAATTTGGTTGTAGAAGACGATGTCGCTGCTAGTTAGTACTAGAGTTAGTTATTCTGCCAGCTTTTCGTACGAACTCTGCTTTTTTAGTCATGGTCCCCACAGTCGGTTTGTTCCCAGGTCTAGTAGTGAAGTAGTTTTCTTAGATAAAGTGTTGAGCAGTTAATTTCCTTTGCAACGTTCTCTTATAATTTCGCCTAGATCTAGCTGTTAGCTTAGGAGTTTTAAAGATTCCCAAGTCAAGTTTAATTTGTTTTCCTCAACCCAAAAAAATGCGTGGCAGCAGCCAACACCAAAAACACACCCAAATCCTTGAACATGAGTATTACGCGTCCTTCTCTGTGGGATCGATCCCTACTTCCCTATACTAGGTTTAGTAAAGTGGTTGAGGGTTTTTGAAAGAAGTGCTCTGTGTGTCCGACGACCGGATTTCCTGCGACCAACGAGTTCCTAGACCGCGTGATCTAGTGGATTTGCTTGGACCTAGGGAACTTGGTATTTCCTTTTGAACACACCGTACGCAACCAGCAGGCTTTTCACATTCTCAAAGCATTGTGTTGATATTTTCGAAACACTATATTGATATTTTCATCCAAAACCCTAATTTCGAGTTTTTTTTTTTTTTTTTTTTTTATCTTTTTTGATTTTATTAATAAAAACGAAATTCCACGTGACAAATTGTAGACCACACGTTTTCTAAAATCCTATAGCCTTAAATTAGTTGTAGTTAGCAATTAAATAATGAGTTAGCAATTGATCACTCCCCTTCGTTCTATTTTGGATACATCCTAAAAATGAGATTGAGTTTGGTATAAATAATACAGAGATGGAGTATTTAAATTACAGTGGTAACTACAAATCTACGATATATTTGAAAAGGTAAACCAATTGGTTTGGAATGTTAACCTTGCATTAAAAAACGTAACTTGAAATGCAGTCATTAAAAACTAATTTCTTTAGCAATGTCATTAATTTAATTTTATTTATAAGTTATTTCCGTATTTACCCTCTGATACGACGACGTCGTATAGGTGGAAAATGACAGTATAAAGGCGCTGATTGATGAAGCTGCATGCATTTGCCTGCCTTCATCCCCCGATTAGTTGAAGAAATCTAAGATTAATTCGATCCTTCAAAATCCACAATGGCTATGGTTGCATCGAGATGCCAAGGGAGGCGAATCGCCGCCTCCTTCTTCTCACCTATCACCATTCGACACTCTCTCGCTTCTTCCGAGTAAGCCCCTCTCACCCATCCTCATTGATTTTGTCTGATCTGATATTTTTTTCCTCTTTCCGTTCAAATTCTTCTTAATCGTGTTTGAATTGTGTTGTATTTGCGATCTGTGGTCTATTTTCAGACTTTGATTGTGTTTTCATCGGCATAATTTAGAGCATGATATAGTGTCGTTTTAATGCTATACATTTATTTGAAATGTTTCGTTCCTTTTTGCCCTTCTATTACTGAGATCATGTTTATGGAATGAAAATTCTAGACTTATCTATGAATGGGATCAAATATCCAGAAATAAAGATCTGGTAATAAATGGACTGAAAAATATCGAATCATGCAAACCGAGGTATCATGCATAATTAGGTAAAATTTCTCGTGTAAATGATCAAAATGATATACACCGACGCGCTCACACATTGTCTTGGAAGAAACAAGTTTTCTATAGAAGTTATGGGAAAAGGAGGAGTATTAGGTAGTGTAAGAGAAGTTTGCCTTGTAGCTGTTAAATGAAATATTTGACAGACAAATTAAGTTTGGATAATCAGGATCATCCTGACTCAAAAGAATTACTCATCTGAATTCTGATTGGAAAATTACATTAATCAGAAAATGAAGAAATTTATGCAGAATGCGGATTTTTCCTGCTTTCCTCACCATCTTCGTTGCTTTACTTTGTATCTTCTACCCAAACAGATTAGTTGTGGAAAATTTGCTTTGCCAAGATATGATAGTACTGTCTTTCATTGAATTACTTTTCTGCATCTAACTCGTCATATGTCAACAGGGAGTCTGCATTTTCGGGAGTTCGTTCTATTTCAACTCAAATTGGTAGGATTCATTCAATAACTTCTGTTCCTTCTTTGTTGGCCATATACCCTAACTTCTAACTTATCCAATAGTGTTCCTACTTTTTCTGATACTTATGGAAATCAATGAATATGCAGTTCGCAACCGTATGAAGAGTGTTAAGAATATTCAGAAAATCACAAAAGCAATGAAGATGGTTGCAGCTTCAAAGCTGCGAGCCATCCAAACTAAAGCTGAAAATTCTCGTGGACTATGGCAGCCATTCACCGCTCTTCTTGGAGATCTTCCAAGTAGGAATTTTGTTATAATTTCACAATCTCGAAGTATTTTTAGTTATCTTTGTTTTGTACTGTGAATCCTTCTTCTGACCTTCATTCTGATTTGTTTGATTGTACGGAATATCAGTAGTACATTATAATCGGGACTTATTTCTTGTCATCAATCATTTTGTCTGCTTAAAAGCATGAATTATCACAGGATAATTTCCTTTATGTAACACACTCTCAATTAGTCAGAATCGCGATTATTTCATCTATATTTCTCAGGCCCAATAGATTTAATGTCTACTTTGCACTCTTTGCTTTCTTACTTCATCCACTTATTTTGATGCATAAGGTATCGAGGTGAAGAAGACCGTGGTCGTCACAATATCTTCTGACAAAGGTCTTTGCGGTGGTATAAATTCTACAGCAGTCAAGATCAGCAGGGGCCTTCATAAGTTGAACTTTGGTGGTACACCACCCTCATGTCTTTAGCTCTCTGCAATTTGGGCAAATAGAGAGTAACATTTGTTAATGTGTTACACAGGTCCTGAAGCAGAGTGTAAATATGTCATTTTGGGGGAGAAAGCCAAAGCCCAGCTCATACGTGACTCAAAGAAAGACATCGAGTTATCAATCATAGAGTTGCAGAAAAATCCTCTCAACTACAGTCAGGTCATCTATCTATATCCACAACTGTGAACCTAACCAAATTTACTTCACTTGTATCAATATTTGGTCCTAAAATGGAAAATGGAGCTACTTTTGGTTTGCAGGTAGCTATGCTTGCAGATGACATCTTGAAGAATGTGGAGTATGATGCACTAAGGATCGTATACAGCAAGTTCCAGTCAGTCGTATCGTTTATACCATCAGTCTCAACCGTACTGTCTCCCGAGGTGAATGAAGGGCTGAAGCTACCCCCATTTTTTAGCCATATAAACTACTCCATAGTGAATGATCTGATGGTGGTGTAGATTGTTGAGAGAGAAGCTGAGGCCGGGGGAAAGCTCGCGGAACTTGATTTGTATGAAATTGAAGGTGGCGAGGCTAAGTCCGAGGTGCTTCAAAACCTCACCGAGTTCCAGTTTTCCTGCGTATGTCGCTCTTCACCTCGGTCTCCTCTTTTGCATAATCGGAGCTTGTTCTAATAAGGAAGTGGTCTTGACTTTTGATGGATGTGTGCAGGTGATGTTCAATGCAGTGTTGGAAAATGCTTGCAGCGAGCAGGGTGCGAGAATGTCGGCCATGGATAGCTCAAGCAGGAATGCAGGAGAGATGCTTGATCGACTAACGCTCACTTATAACCGGTTTGTTTCTTTATTACTTTTTGCAATTTGAGAAGAGAGAGTGATGAGAATTGTTGATGTTTTGTGTTTGGATTTGCAGAACTCGTCAAGCATCCATCACTACTGAATTGATAGAGATCATATCTGGAGCATCGGCGTTGGAGGGTTAATAAAAAATGATAGCTTGATTGATGGATAATAAGCTGATTCAAGCAGAGATAAATAACAGCAGCTTACTTTCTCCTTCTGCAGAGAATGTTGGCTTATGATATAGACATGATGTCGGATTCCTTTTTATTTGATAAAATAATAAAGTGGATATTTTTAAAGTTTAGCCTGATTGGTGGGACCTTTTTTCCGAATTTTACCTAAAATCGTATTTTGCCTGAATATCCATCCATATACGAAATTTGATGATTGGCCTTATGAATTTCACCATAATTCATGGATTGGTAGGTGTAAATACTAATAAAGAATAAAAGAAAAAATGAAGTTAAAAACTAACTGCAGTCTGCAACCACAACTAGTTCATTTAGACTTTAGACTAGAGCGGCCGCGATGATGATGATATCAATGGAGTCCGCCGTCGTCAAACTCCCCCCATCTCTCCGCACCATCAAACTCAACCCTAACCGCAAAAACCGCATTCTCCGCTTCGCTTCCTCCGCCTCCGCTCCCGCTCCTCTTTCAACCGACCCGCAGCTCGGCCCCGGATCCCTCGGGCACCTCACCCGGCCCGATTTCCCCATCCTCCACCAGGCACACCTCTATTTCCCGTCTCTCTAAACCCCTTCCCCCTAATTTGTCTATACGTCGTTTTGATTTTTGTGTTGGAATCTCTTTGATTGTGCAGGAGGTGAATGGGAAGAGGCTGGTGTATTTGGATAACGCCGCCACGTCTCAGAAGCCGGCGGCGGTGGTGGACGCCCTGCGGAATTATTACGAGTTGTATAATTCGAACGTTCACCGCGGAATTCATTATCTGAGGTAATTTTCTAGAGGAAACTCTGTCGGTGTGGATTGTCCGCTGATTTATTTTTGGTGCTGTGGTGTAGTGCAAAGGCGACGGATGAATATGAGCTGGCGAGGCAGAAGGTGTCGAATTTTATAAACGCATCGGAGAGTAGAGAGATTGTGTTTACGAGAAATGCTACTGAGGCAATCAATTTGGTGGCTTATAGTTGGGGTCTCTCGAATCTAAAGGAGGGAGATGAGGTACATAATTTTCCTTCTGCGACTGTTTCCTTTTCCAGTTCGCTTCTTTGCTCATTTGAGTTGATGTAGATTCGGCTTGACAGAATGTTATCCTGTATTATTGTGATATTCGATAAGAACCGACTACCATATTGCTACATGGCCAAAATTTGTTGAGTTGATGTGGATACTGCTTAACATGTTTTCCTTTTTGCTCGTATTCTATTTTTCTTCCTTAAATCCAAACCTTTTAATGTCTTTGCTATGAGTTAGAGTTAGCTAATAGGTACTGATTCACAATTTTCAGGTTATACTTACCATCGCTGAACATCACAGTGCTATTGTTCCTTGGCAATTTGTAGCTCAAAAGACTGGTGCAGTGTTGAAGTTTGTTAATTTAGGAGAGGATGAAGTTCCAGATGTAGAAAAGCTAAGAGAAATGATCTCGAAGCGGGCAAAACTTGTCATTGTTCATCATGTCTCCAATGTGCTGGGTTAGTCTATTTCTATCATGTGAAGAGGAATAATTGTAGATTGTGACATGAAGTTTATTTAACTAAAATACATAGAGAAGAAGCTTATGTGAGTTGTTTTGGAAAAAGCATCTTTTTCTGGCCATTTATTCATTACTAAAAATATGATATAAGGTTTACTATGACAAGAAGCTATTTGTTCATGACCAGTTCTGATTCTCCTCTCTTCCATCTTTCCCGCAGCTTCTGTTCTTCCAATTGATCAAGTGGTAAGCTGGGCTCATGATGTTGGAGCCAAAGTGCTCGTTGATGCTTGTCAAAGTGTTCCTCATATGGTGGTTGATGTGAGGAGCCTTGACACTGATTTTCTGGTTGCTTCTTCCCATAAGGTGAAGTCTTTTCCATTTGCATTAGAATTTAAGTCCATATCTATGTATTAGCTCTCAAGTTTTATAAGTCAGTGTTTGAAGTGAAGAATTAATCATGCTTCAGATGTGTGGGCCTACAGGCATTGGATTCTTATATGGTAAAAGTGAGCTCTTGTCCTCCATGCCTCCTTTCTTAGGTGAGTTATCCTTAACCCTCTAGCCATGTTTGTTTTCTCTCACATTAAAATGTGATATAGTTTTGTACACAATTACTGAATCGTGAAATTCTGTTTTAGTGTTTTATGAGCTTGTCTTTTTAAAATCTCTATGACATTATCTCAGGTGGTGGTGAGATGATAGCAGATGTGTATTTGGATCACTCAACCTTTGCTGAACTTCCTTCTAAGTGAGTGTCTCACGTGCCACTAAATCAATATTAGTTGTAGGAATTGGGCAACAAATGAACAATTATTTTTGGCATTGATTTTAGTATAGGGGTGAAGTCACACTTGGTTAATACCAAAATGAACTAATATCTGTTGCCTGCATTAAATTTCTGATTTGCACACAAAAGAAAATGCATTGATATTCAAGTTATCCTAGTGTGTAACATAATGCTATGAAATAGTTTAAAAATAATTGCTACCAATAAACAACACCGTTTCATTTTTGCACATGCATTATAAACCAAATTTCCATGTTAAGGCTTTATATTCCACAATGAGTTGGATATAAACTCAAATCATGTCTATTTTAATGATGTTAATTTATGAATAAATATCAAGATGTTCGTTTTTGTTCGGGTCAACATTGATAGCATAATGGCATGCTTATTCATCGTTTCTGATTGTGATAGATTTGAAGCTGGAACTCCTGCTATTGGGGAAGCCATTGGATTGGGGACAGCAATCGATTATTTGTCAGCCATTGGGATGCAAAAGATTCATGAATATGAGGTAAAAATATGCACTATTTTCCTCGCCACCTTACCGAAGAATACTTCTATTCTTCCTGCAAGTGGAAGCTACTAGTACTGGAATAATACTTTCTCCTCTGATCAAACTCGTTGAAGCCTTACTTATTTTCACATCCACTCTATCAAGGTCATAAGACTCACTAGTAATAGTCGACGTGCTATTCTTGTGAGCCTACACATCAACTCCAAGTTTTTTTCTAGTTTTTTAGGATTAGAGTATTATATTTCCATTTTAAGTTGATCATATCTTCAAAATACAGGAGCCAGCAGCATCATCAACAAAGTTTTCCTTTTCCCTTTGCAGGTAGAGCTAGCGAATTATCTGTATGATCGACTGAGCTCGGTACCCAGTGTCCGTGTCTACGGCCCAAAACCATCTAGAAGCGTGACCAGAGCAGCACTATGCTCTTTCAATGTGGAAGATGTTCATCCAACTGATATTGCAACTTTTCTTGACCAACAGGTACATACACTGTAAATTGTCGTGTTTCGTCTCTTCAACATATAGTGTCAATCTGTGACCTTGTCTTTTTTTCTTTCCTCAGCATGGCGTCGCGATAAGATCAGGTCACCACTGTGCACAGCCCCTTCATCGGTACTTGGGGGTGAACTCGAGTGCTCGCGCCAGCCTTCATTTCTACAATACAAAAGAGGATGTGGATGACTTCATCAGTTCCCTATCCGACACCATCAACTTTTTTGCATCTTTCAAGTAGAAAAGACTGGTGTAGAATGTACGTATGTCTGAATAAGGAATATTCAACAATAACAATTTTATGTATCGAAATACCATAGTATTTTGTTGGATGGAATTATGAAAAGCGGAATTTTGGCTCAAGGGTCATTGTGAATTTGTGAACATCGGTTTATTCCAGTGTTATTTTCAAGCATATATGTGTTCAGTACTAGCAAATTAAGCTACAATTTCAAACGCAGTATCAATCTAAATGAAGTCAAACATAAAGATGACATTTTTAATGATAAAATCAGAATTTTGCACTTATTTATTGCAACGGAGAATCTCTAGACGAACTTGAAACAACTCGATCTGATCCTCTCAACTCAAGAATGGGGGGTTTGGGGCTCGATCCTTGAAATCTGGTAAAATTTCGTGAAATAGACGCTTCATAACTCTTCACTCACCCCCGAATTCCAATAACTCGATCCAAAATGGAGCAAAATCCCAGACCCAAAACAATCCTCGAAACATGCGGCGAAGAAATCATCAGAATCGTAACCCCAGTTTCGATATGTATGCTACTGGTCGTAATTCTGGTATCAGTCCTCAACAGAGGCTCCTCCTTGGACGACGGCATCTCATTCGCATCCATGGCCACCATGGCCTACTCCGAGAGCAGCTCAGACTCCATCTGGGACAAGCTCAAAGGCGCCCTCTTGAACTCCCTCGTCTTCGTTGCTGTTGTCACGGTTGCCACTTTCCTAATGGTGCTCCTCTTCTACCTCAAATGCACTAAATTCTTGAAATACTACATGGGTTTCTCTTCCCTCCTCGTTTTGGGATTCATGGGTGGTGAGATTGCCATTTTCTTGATCAAAGCTTCAAGCTTTCCCATTGATTGCTTTACATTTGCTGTCGCCTTGTATAATTTCACTGTTGTTGGTGTTATGGCTGTGTTCATGTCAAGAATGGCTATTTTTGTCACTCAAGCTTACTTGGTTGTGATTGGGGTGCTGGTTGCTTATTGGTTTACCCTGTTGCCCGAGTGGACGACGTGGGGGCTCTTGGTTGCTATGTCGCTGTATGATCTAGCTGCGGTGTTGTTGCCTGGGGGTCCATTGAGGCTCTTAGTGGAGCTTGCCATGGATAGAGATGAAGATATCCCTGCTCTTGTTTATGAGGCACGGCCGGTTATTAGTGATGCTGGTTTGGGTGATGGTGTGGCGAGGAGAAGGGTTTGGAGAGAGGGCAGGGGTGATTTTGATGAAGATCAAAGGCTTAGGTCTGATCGTCTTCCGGATTCTAGTCTGGGGAGTTACTTATATGGTGAGAGCCAGAGTGCGAGGAATATTGTTGATGCTGAAGATGGAAGAGCATTAGGAGGAGCTTCTGAGCTTGCTGCTCCTCTCATGCAACATATTAATATTCAAATGAATTCTTTGGAGAACGCTGCTTCAAGTGACAATATGGCGCTTGAGGGAATTGGCTTGGGCTCCTCTGGTGCGATCAAGCTTGGACTTGGCGATTTTATCTTTTACAGTGTTTTAGTTGGAAGAGCTGCTATGTACGACTTCATGACGGTGTATGCGTGTTACCTTGCTGTCATAGCTGGTCTTGGTATAACTCTGATGCTCCTTGCATTTTATCGAAAAGCTTTGCCTGCTCTACCTTTCTCTGTCCTGCTAGGCGTGTTGTTTTATTTATTGACTAGGTTGTTGCTCGAAACTTTTGTTGTACAATGTTCTATGAACCTATTGATGTTTTAGATTTATAAGACATTATCTATGATTTCTGATTGTATTCAGTTTTAAACATTTTCTTGTGGAATCCTTTTATTGCACATAAGCTGAAGTGAAGTCGCCTTGGTTGGGTGTTAGGTGGCCAGACTTCTCAGTATGAGTTTACCTAGATACATCATCTTATATGGTATTGCAAACAAGCTGAAATTCCATAGTAAAATACTAAACTTAGTGGCAGGCTGTCTCATCATTTCTCCCCCTTTGTTGACATTGTTATGATATCTATCACTAGAAGTGTAACTGGGGAAGCCCTATTGGTGGTTCATTGGAGAATGTCGGTGTCATGACCTAGAATAATCGATTGTAATGGCGATGCCTAAGCGGATGTGCTATTCAAATAAACTAGTCACAGATACATTACATAGACGTATGTGTGGTAGATGCAATCTAAAATAATCCTTAAAGTCTAGTCAGGAATTGATGGTGTTCCTGGCAACGCTAACTGGTTGAATCTTTTTTTTTTGGTTTGTGAAATCATATTTTTCCTTCATCTAGTTTGATCGTTGTTTATTTGAATATTTGAAGAAAAAAACCTGCTTTCAATCACATTTTCTAAGACTATCCTACTTTTGAACATCTACCACCAGACTTCTGATGCTATAGTTAAGATTTATTACAGAACTGAAATAAAGAGAAGAAGCAGTGTTAATAACAGAAATACCAAGTTAGCTTGTCAACTCTTTTGTCAAAAATTTGCTACTCATTTATCCTACCACATTTACATTTGCTGTTTTGGAGCTAATGGGATCAGTTTGAAATGATCTATGAAATTGAATCATGGATTACCACCAATCCAGGAACTAGCAGAAAAATCCAAATCTGTGTTTTCTTCTTCCCTCTCTCGAGAACTCATTTGCATTTTACTCAAGAGTATCTCTATCTCATAGACATCAGCTGTTACAAGATAACCATATTGTTAGTTGAAGGTTGAACAAGGTGAAGTTCGAAGAATGTGAAATTCCTCTTTTGCAAAACTCTAATTAAGCCCTGTTTGAATTTTCTTTACCTTTACACAACTATATGTTGGGCCTGAGACTGGATCAAAGTGATCTTGGTAGATGCCAAGCCCCTATACCAAGCATCACTGGGATCTCAATATTCCGAAAGTGACATGTGTATAAATATATGTAAGGCCACATATGATGACACTAAGAGGCCCTTATCTTGATTGTCCAGTAAATGTTTCTATTGCTTCTCAGTTTCAATCCTAATCCTTCTTTTGCACGAGTACATCATTT
Organism: Salvia hispanica; assembly: GCF_023119035.1. NCBI lineage: Eukaryota > Viridiplantae > Streptophyta > Magnoliopsida > Lamiales > Lamiaceae > Salvia > Salvia hispanica. Next base: position 29,180,570 of record NC_062965.1, read on the forward strand.
TATTAGCTGTTTTGAACTGCTTTGATAACTGCATCACTGTATCTAAGTATTTTTAGCAGCAGAGTATGCATACTTTACCACTTGTGACTTTATTGCATTAAATGCCATGGCTTGCACTTTCATAATCATGTGGTTGGGGAACTTCTAGCATCAACTACCCTTTACAAGATGTTATATATACCCTTTTTGCATTAAATGCTATAAATGTTGTGAAAAGTTCAATCTGGATACTGAGGACCAGTAGGATCATGGCGTCGTGCACAGCGTGTGTAATTCCGAGGCACGTTCTTCTGAAGGAGGACCATTTCTCTTGTTTATTTTGCTCATGTTTCAGTCAATGAAGTATATAAATGCTGTATAAAAATCTATTGTTTAAGCATACCATATGCTCAATTAGCATTTGTAGCTACAAGTATACTTAGCTCGGGTTTTTGTCATTATAAATGACCAGTTCCATTACCGGGTAGCTGAGATACAAGAAGTTTTACAGTTGCTCATTCTTTTACCAAATTGTATGGTGATAATATCTTCCTGATGTGAATGGTCAAGAGTCTTCTTGATATATCTTCCTGAACATTGAAATGTAACGGTCAATCTAGGACTGGGTTAACAGAATTACAAAGTGCTGGATCACTCTCATCCATGAATTAGTTTGACATACATTGAGAGTCGTCTGCATGTTTTCTGGTGATATTAATGTGCATTGAATACAGTAGCCTTGTTTTTATCATACTCAGACATGCTTCAAAATGCAGGGCTGGTGAAATTGCTCTAGACACGGTACTGACACTTTCTAAATTCTTTTTGTTGAGGGATATTTCACAGCTGCTGCATACTCTTAGTCTCTTCCTAATGGCTCCTTTTTTTATTGTCTCCCACTATTGCAGAAGACTGATAATTGTGGCATGGCGATGATCAGGCTGAAGTTACAGTATGCTATGGGGACAATCCAATTTGAACTAACTAGGTACGAAAACTCTGGACTTGCTTTAAGAATGCCATTAAGACGTTAATCGACATGCTAATACATCTTACCTTGGACTGGTAACTTGATACTGCAAGTAAATTTGATAATGATGGGTTCTCTACTATATTGGAAGAGTGAGAAATTCTTCACTCGTTTCTGTGTTTTTTGATGAATTCTGTTTTCAAACACTCACAGACTTGATTGGAAATGGAGCACAACGATGGTCAGGAGGCCATCTCATTCAGAAGCATATCGAGAGGAAGCTCATGATGGTAATTCTATGCTGTTATTTTTGTACAAATCTTTTGTCGATAGAATATGGTTATGCTACGTATGGGAGGGTGTAACCCGGAGTATAATATACAGCTAACGTTACAACATTTAGAGCGTTAGAAATTGAGAAGGCATACATACTACAGAACAACAAACAAAAGAATAGTAAAAACTAGGAAGAATGAACGCATTTGAAATCATCCGTGTCACCTTTTCCAAGAATGGCTCAATGACTTCGATGAGCCTCCAAGAAGATCCATGATGTACACTCCCAGCTCCTGTTCGGTGTACTTGATGTGCTTTTCGCCAATAGAACTGCTGATCTTACTGACAAAGTTGCGATACGGTTGGATGACTGTCTTGGAAGCTAATATCCTCACATCTTCGCGGAGTTGAGGATCTGGGACAACCCATCTTGTCTGGCTCTTGTACAGATCCTCAAAAGCAGTGTTGAAATCTTGGCATCTCGCCTTTAGAGTTGCCTTCCCGACTTTCCCATCGTCATGGAGAAAGGTCAGTAATGAACTCCACGTCGTTCTTTGGTAATACATTGCATGCTGCCGGAGCTTCACATAGTGTTTTCTGATCCAATCATCACCAAAGTAGGGGCTGATTTTGGAATTCTTGATCTTCTCAACTGTGTAATGGAAATTGTTCATCAAAAAGATATGCTTTAATGAAGAATCTCTGTATAAACTCGATTTCTCATCTAAGGCTGCTTCTAAAATTGATGTGAGTGACTGCAGGTAAATTGCTAAGGCACAAGCTGGATTGGGATCTGCCTCGGCATCCATGTTGTGCTCTTTGTCTCCACTCTCCCTGTCGTGTTCTTGATCTTGAAGAAGCAAAGGAAGCGTATCCTCATATTCAGCGAAGCACAAGATGTAGTTGGCAACGTACTTTGTTAGGGGATGAATCCCTCCATTTTGGAACGGGGTTGTGGAAGTGCATGTTGCAATGCGGTTTCCGAACTCGTTGAGGATGACTCTAACAGATTCTCCTAGCTGCAACAGAAGCTCGTGGAAGTCAATCCTGATCAACGACTCCGTCTCTTGTGAGAACAGAGCGTCCAAATCCGGGACGAGATCAGCTAAAACCTCGTACATATCGAGCAAGCAGAAGAGCCATTCGGGCTCATGGGGTCCAATCAACACAGCTTGACCAAAATTCAAGAGACAGAAGAGAGGTCCCCTTGAAGCCTCGATCAGGCAAGCTGTGCTGACCTGGTCGTATTCTCCAAGAACTTGGTCGAACAGCCGTTTTGCGCTGCCAAGATAGATGCCGATGATTCTCGTCATCGCCACACGCCATTTCCTGATCCTCGAGTTCAAGTGCTTCCACTCCATCCGCTTCACATCTTCTATGCTAAGCTGCTCCACATAGAGAATCATCGAGTACTCCGCTAATACATCCTTCCAGAACGCGGTGAATGGCAGACAGAACTCCTGAGCATAGCCCGAGGCAAACATTGTATCCGCGATGGACTTGATTTGAGGAACCACATCGGGATGGATCAGATCCATCGTGCAATCCTCGGTCTCTGAGCTGCTACGGCCCCTGAGAGACGCGTCCTCGACCGAATCATCTTCGTTGGAGATGACAGACTCCTCGTATATGGGATACACTTCGAAAACCGGGTATTCATGCTCGAAACACTGCTTGTTCTGCACAAGTATGTGGATCAGCTCATTTTGGAGCCTGTCCATAGCCATATGCAGAGTAGTTTTTGCTTGATCAAGAACCCCATTACTCATTCGACTCAACGGCATACCTTCAAGAGCCTCAATCGATCTCTGCACCTCGCCAACTGCTTCCAAGTATTCCAAGATTATCACTGGACCGGAAGCCCAGATCTTCGAATAGCTTGAGTGCAGACTTGTGATGGTTTCGCGGGACGAGACGACCCTCTTTTTGAGCTCTGTGATGATATCCCCATCCGGCTCATCTTCATTGAGCTTGATCATTGTAGACAAATGGAAGTCGAGCTTTTCCAAAATCCCCCTCACATCACTGCTCATGAGCTTGGTTGCTTGAAGGGCCTTCATCAGGTGATACGAAGCAGCAACAACGTGGCTGTCCGCGTCGGTGATATCGGCCATCGGTGGTTCTTGAAGGAAGAAAGTAGGCTGTTTTGGGTTCTTGAATGGAGAGCAAAAGATTCAATCTTTTTGATGTGGAAATATCAGTAAATCAAGGCTTTTGAAGGCAACCGAAGAATTAGAGAATCTAGAGGTTTTTGCAGTAGAATTTTGGGTTCTTGAATGGTGAGCAAAGATTCAATCTTTTTGGTTGTGGAAATATCAGTAAATCAAGGCTTTTGAGGCATCAGAAGAAGCAGAGAATCTAGAGGTTTTGCAGTAGAATTTACCACTCATGTTTTGAAAAAACAGAAGGGAAGATGGATAAAGGTGTAGACTATATCTGAACACTGACCATTGCAGCCTCCCTTGTTTGAATACTGACTTCACAAAATCCAGAGAGAAACAAGAAAACTTTCCTCAAAATTCAAGAACGTGCAGAGAAACAAAGGTAAGGATTTTTCTCTTGATCATTCTCATTTCACAGCACACACATCAACAACATAAATAATTGTGTAATCATGAGCAAAATACTAAAAAAAAGTCCATCAAAATTTTGCAGGTAGAGTCTCAAGATTTCTGCTGGTTTGTAAGAGAAATGGGGCAGCTACAGATATTGTAGAACTAAACTGAAGTGGTAAGGAAAGGGGAAGAAGAAGAAGAAGATGATGGTTGAAATTTCAGAAGAGAAGAGAAGCTTCTTTGAGATTGGTGCAATTTGTTTAATTTATTTGCAACGACTTTACTCTGTAAATTAGTTAGTTAATTTGTTACCACAAGTAGCAATGTCATTGTCAAGTGTAACTTGAATTTCACTCTTTGTTTTTTTTTTTTTTTTTTTTTTTCTCTTGTGTTTTTCAACTCTTTAAATCTGATTTGTTATTGGACTCTTGACTTTGACCAGTGAATGGTTTTATATTCGGACATGTCATTTTCTGTACGGTCAAAGGTTGGACCCATGTTTATTGCAAATGGTTCAAAGTTCAAACACATATTCTTATTTTTCATTTTATACTGTATTTCTTTTCTTATGAATAAAATTACTAAAAGACTTTATGTTTACGTGAATGGAATAAATGAAAAAAATTAACATTTAATATTTTATTTTTAGAAGATATTAAAGTGGCTAAAATTTGACAAATTTTTGTGATTTAAATAATTATTATCTTTTTTATGTGTTGTTGCCTGTTGGTGTTAGGCTAGTTTTTTTCAACATTAAAAGATACTTTTGGACTTTGCTCTCCATTAGAAGTCTTATTTTATCATTTTTGTTTGGTCTATATTAGAAGTCTCATTTCATTTTTATTATTTTTGGCAAGTGAAATACCTCACATTCTACTAATTCATTTTACTTATATTTTATTATAAAATTAATATATAAAAGTAGGACTCACGTTCCATTAACTTTTGTACTCTCTTGCTCTCTTTCAATTACAAAATCAATTTTTTTTTTAAACTTGTATCAGTCAAAAATGACAATTCTAATGGGGACCGGATGCAACATTACATAAATGCATAAGTTTATCTAAACAAGGAGAATGCAACAAGTATATTTTATAGTACTAGTAGTATTTATTTTAAGAAGAAAATTGATCATATATGTATATTTTTATTTTAAAGCGTAAGATAGGGTAGTACATTTACATTTATTTTCAATTGATTGGCATGAATTATGGTATGTATTACTCCCTCCGTCCTGTAATAGGAGCCCTATTTAGTTATGACACCAGTTTTATAAAACGTAAAGAAAAGAGTGTTGAATAAGTTAGTGGAATATGAGTCTTACTTATATAGTATATTAGTTTTATAATAACATGTGTAGTGAAATAAATTAGTGTAATGTGAGACCTATTTATTATTTATGATAAAAATGAAATATGACTCTTATTGTAGGACAGACTGAAATGACAAAATAAGTCTCTTGTTGTGAGATGAAGGGAGTACTTAATTGATAGTGATTGGTATGTAAAGCAAATAAAAACTGAATATTACTCTATAAACGAAGAAGAATTGAGAAATTTTTGAAATTGAGAGGATTCTAGAGTGCCAACTACCACCTAAATAGAGATATTGTTGTATTTTCAATCATGTTACATGTATTAAATACTCCCTCCGTCTCCAAAGAGTATGAACTATTTCTTTTTCCGTTCGTCCCTAAAGAGTATGAACTTTCTAATTTTGAAAAATTCAAACAACATACTACCCCTACACATAATTTTATTTACAACTTATACCATTACAATTAACACTTATAACATTATAATAATATGGATCCCACTCTCCACTAATATTATTTCCACTATCATTTCTTTCTTCTCTCTTACTTTACCTTTTATTTATTAAAATCTGTGTCGAACTCAAAGTTCATATTCTTTGGGGACAGAGGGAGTAGAGTACGAGTCAAATTGAATGTAAATTTCCTATCTTCCCTTTTGCAAAGAAAATTACATTGTTGCCAATGTGGAAGATGCTTCATTTTCAAAAAAAAAAATTCGTTAGTATACCTCTATACCTCATTTCCCACTAATTACTACTACTTCTATATGATATGTTTGAAACGAAAATACCGTCTTTAATCTCATTAGTATCTTACTTATTTCACGAGGCTACTAAATATGCTAGGCACCGTATATATAGGAAAGATTTCATTCGTGAATATGCAAAAGAATTTAAGATCCCAAATTTAGATATGTGTAAAAAAAGCTAAATCAACGGTAGACCATAAAAAGAATGGTTCTAGTGATGGTGGTGTCATCGTTTTGTTTGTCGACAATTTAGTATATTGCTTTCTCTTCGTCGAACTACACGGTGGAAATAGGAATCTGCCTAATTTTTCTGGCCACTTTTTGCCTGTCGGACTTTGGCCGGAAACCAAGCTCTTTCTGATTCTTCATTTCCCTCCGCTACATGCATGCATATTATGGTATGCTCTCATTCCTCTTCAATTCTCTCTTTTCTTAATCGACGGAGTAGAAAAGGAGAATTTCAAGATTATAGAAGAAAAGCATTTTGATGGTAACGGGCAATATAGAAATGACGACATTCATTGACTTTTAGCGAATTATAATATTTTCGACAAATTTTGAAAGTGATCTTAAAAATCATAAAATTTTGAAAGTGTGCAATTTTCCCAACCTAACCAAGAAATTATTTTGACAGATTTTTCTCCTAAGCAGTTAGTCGTAAAATCTATGTGGCTCGATTTGAATTATGCATGATACAATGTCGTTTCGACACCTTAAATTTTGAAATGATGTTGGATGATATGTGCACAATGTGATAAAAATATGTCATGTAAATTTGTTGGGTTTTGAAGAATGACCACGGTGAAAACTCGAAATTTGTGACTTTTAAGACCACTTTCAACCACAAAACATGTACATTTCCTATGTTTTTTTTGACAATTTCCTTCTTAAATTCTTGAAAGAATCTCCTCTAATTTTGTTTCAAAAACAGAGTGCATGTAGGAGAATCATTGATTAAAACAAAGGAATGAGTAAAGCGGAATCTAGTGAATCACCACCACCACCACCCAAAGCCGACCACCACGATGCCGGAGAAAAAGCACCACCAACTCCACCAAAAGTCGACCACCACGAAAAATCACCACCACCAGCACCTCCCGAAGACCTAAGCTCCTCCTCCTCCACCTCCGACGATGAGTCCTCCTCCGTCTCCTCTTCTCCTTCCTACAAATCCACTAAAAAACCCCCGAAGCCGGAGCCCACGCAGCCGCCCCCAAATCAGGAGATGGAGCGCAGCCCCTCCGCCTACCGGATCCCGCCCTCCGTCTTCGAGCGCAACAAGTCGTCCGCCGCCGGTGACTGGAGCGTCGCCTCCAACGACTCCCTCTTCAGCATCCACGTCGGCAACATGAGCTTCACCAACGATCAGTACATGTGGCGCTCCGAGGAGCTCACACCTCCACCTCCGGCCGCCGGAGGCGACCACATGTTCACGTACCCCGCGCATTCGGCGAATGGAGGGGTCGCTGATATGAGGAGCCACGAGCTCGGGCTCGCGGAGGCTACCATGCTGGAGGTGATCAAGGAGAACGAGGGTCGGAGTCCTCCCCCGCGGGTGCCGGTGCCGGCAGAAGTGCGAAAAGCGCGGCGTTCCGCGGGGAGCAACCAGAGCAACATGTCGTTCGCCTTTTCCGTGTAAGTCATCTTTGTATATACGTATGTATTTTATTACTGTAAAACTGCAACTTAGGGGGTCTCGGGTGGCGCCCCTCCCACTACGACCTCCACTAGCCCTTCCCACAAAAACTGTCTGCCACGTCAGCACTAGCCCTTCCCATTTCACTAGGACTTCCCATTGCACTAGGACTTCCCGCAATAAAATTAATAAATTCACAATTAAAATTAAAATTTACGGAATTAAAATTTCGACACGAGCCGTATTTATAAAGTTTTTTTTTTTTTTTTTTAAAAAAAATTAATTTTCGGTGGGACGTCCTACCCACGCCACAGTGGCGGACGTCAGGTAGGACGTCGATGCGAGGGGCGAGCCCATCCGACGGGCACTCGGGACGGGCGTGGGCGCCCTTCCCGCTCCCTACGGCGGACGTCCGGTCGCCCGTCGCCGACGAGCGAACAGGAAAAGCGACGGTGGAGACACCCTTGATTGATAAAACGTTTGATCAGACTCATCTCTAATTTGTGCACATATTGAGTCCTCTATTTTTTAACTATAAAAATGCAACATTGATTGATAAAAAGTACGTTTAATATGTCATGTGCAAGTCATTTAACTCATTTCTTATTTGTGCACATATTCAATCCTCTATTTTATAACTATAAAGTGCAATTTAATTTGTAAATTTGTGTGACACATAGACTTCGTGTGAACAAGATAAATCATTGCAAAACATTAAAATCTACACACTGTCTTTTACGTTTCATTGAACATTCCACTTATGCTTAGTAGATTAAATGAACCTATATAATTTCAAACCTAAAACCAATTAGTGATAAACGTAGTAATTCATCTTAAGAGTTATATAATGGTTTCAATTTTTTTTACATCGACGTCGGATATTTATTTATTTTACTCACATTTTTTTACATCGATATTAGACATTTATTTATTTTATATTTATATCAATCGTCTAAATAAAAAAATTGGATGTAATGTGATTAGAGCGGGAGGAGACACAGAGAGGATACCTAGCTCGATAAAGTCGCCGGAGAAAACCCCAGTAGAGCCGCAGCAGCACGATCACGATGAACCAATAGAAAAAGAGGCTCAACCACCTCGATCGAAATGGTTATGTTGTTGCTCGTGTTGGCCATTTCGTTCGTGACACACAACATTAATTTATAAATAAACATATTTTCAACAACTAAGATGAAGCTTTGCATCTTCATCTGCTGTAATGCATTTTCTCTCATATGACCTAATGTATTCTCATCGGATATTCCTGTGATTATTTAGGCCTATGTTTCACTTTATAAATACATATATATCGTTGTGTTGTGTATATATTTGGGTGCTAGAATCTAGTAAATCAGAACATTTCTTCAATTTTTTTAATACAAAAATCAATACTCCATTATTCTATCTACGTGTTTTCATTTTTGGATGACTCGTACTACATGGCAACATCTCTCAGCTAAATCCCAAAAAGTTGTTTTCTACTCCCTCCGTTCCAAGGTATTAGACCAACTTTCTCTTTTGAGATGTCTCAACATATTAGACTCATTTCCTTTTTTAGCAAAAAGCATCTATCTTATTTTATTCTCCACCTACTTTTTTTTATCTCTTCTCTCTCCTACTTTTTACCTCTCTCATACTTTACTCTCTCCACTTTAACTATTTAAATATTAATTCCTTAAATCATGTGCCCAAAAAAAGTGAGTCTAATACTCCGGGACGGAGGGAGTACTATTTTACATTTGTATTTATCTAAAAACATGTGACTGAAAAATATTATGCTACCTTTGTAATTTCAAAATACTCAATCCGTCCATGAATAGGAGTCTCGTTTTTCTATTTTAGTCTGTCCGCGAATAAAAGTTCCGATTTACTTTTACCATAAATGGTAATATGGTTCGACCTTCCACTAACTCATTCCACTCACATTTCATTTAAATCTAATATATACAAGTAAACCACTTATTCCACTAACTTTTTTCCATTCACTTTTCTTAACATTTCTTAAAACCCGTGCCGCCAAGAAATGAGACTCCTAATGCCGAACGGAGGGAGTAGCAATTATTTCCATTTTGAATTATTTCTTAAAATTATGCAATTTTAATTAAAAAAATTAAATAAAAATATTATTTCTACACACCATTTATGTACTAAGTACCACCTCTGTCCCAACTAAGTTGAGACATAACTTATGGGCATGAAGATTAAGAAATTGTGTTAAAAAGTAGGAGAGGTGAAAAAAGTAGGAAAAATAAAAAGAGAGAGTAAGTAGATAGTGAAATAAAATAAGAGAGATTAGATGTTTTGTTTTTTTTTTAAAAGAAAATAAGTTGAAACATTCCAAAAAAAAATACGACTCAACTTAGTTGAAGCAGAGGGAGTACTATTTATATTAATAGAATTAAGAGGTTAATATTTTGTGGACTTCATCCACAATCCACTAAATTATTTTCTTTTAATGAGAAAAAAACTACCCAAAATTTTTGGATAGTATATCCGTCCTGGCCCTGGTGGACATTCCTGGGGAATTGACCCATTAAAGGCGCTTTTGCAGCTTATAATTGGGCCGGCCCATTAGGCGGCCATATATACAACAAACCCTAAGTCACGGACGGCTGCGAAACCAAATCACATTCGGCGCTCCTTTCTCCACCTCCAGCCATGGTAATCTCTCGCTTCATTTCTTCCTCTAGCTTTATCTCTGCTAGATTTATGGCTTCATCATGAGAGTAATTTATGGTCGTAAGATTTTAGATGGTTTATTATAGTATCGCTTCTTTTGAGCAGAAAAAACCCAATTGATTCAGCTCTAGAGAAATCTGTATGCTTCTAATTTGTGCTGATATGACATTGATTTCACACTCTCAAAATAAAGCTGTATTGGTTTTTATGTGGATGGGGAACTAAGGAAAATCTGGAGGTTGTTTGGAATTGGAATAGGAATTGGATAGATGTGAGCATATTGAGTTGATTGTGTTAGTTTTGTTGGCATCACAATTTGCACTCTGCTAGCATGTGTATCTAATTCGGCGTGTGGTGATTTTGTCTGTGGACTTATATTTGTGCTCTTGATAGTTACACTAGAAGGGTTTTATGATTTTGGTGCATATATTTCTCTCTGGTTATAATAACATTCCATAATCTGTCTGAAGAAATGAGTTAGGCTCTCCCCATCCATTTGTTGTAAATTATGGGTTGCCTGTTATCTGAAGTTTGAATAATTTTTGGTATGGGCTTCCAATATTTGGCTGTGGTCTATTACTATTGGAGTTGTACTATATTAAATTAGTATTGTTTGTTGTATATATGATCATGCTAGCTTATTTGTTATTTTTGGTTTTAGGTGAACGTTCCAAAAACCAAGAAGACTTACTGCAAGTCGAAGGAATGCAAGAAGCACACCTTGCATAAGGTCACCCAGTACAAGAAGGGGAAGGATAGCTTAGCTGCTCAGGGTAAGCGTCGTTATGACCGGAAGCAGTCGGGTTATGGTGGTCAGACCAAGCCTGTCTTCCACAAGAAGGTATGAATTAATTTCCCGATTATTGTTGGTTTACTGAATGCACTGTAGCAATGAAATTGTACCTGTGGAGTTGAGATTGAGGCAGTTAAGCTAGAATTATTTTTGAACTTCATACAAATAACTGAGAGCTTATCCTGTTCTGTTTAGGCTAAAACGACTAAGAAGATTGTGCTGAGGTTGCAATGCCAGGGTTGCAAACATGTTTCCCAGCACCCGATCAAGGTTCATTTTCTGATTCTTGCATTTTTCACTATGGCATCATCATCTTCATCTATCCTGGCATGAATTTGTTCTCCTTTTCTTTTGTAGAGATGCAAGCACTTTGAAATCGGTGGAGATAAGAAGGGCAAGGGAACATCGCTATTCTAATCTTATTGTTTTTACTGCCTTGTTTTATTGTGATATTGGTCTTGACAATTTGCTTACCTGCTCTAGCTAAAGTTTAGATTAAATATGAGACATGGTTCTCAGTTTCTTTTTCAACAAATGGATTACGTTTTTCACAATGCAACAAATGGATTAAGCAACTTTCACTACCCAGCTATACATTTTTCATTGGCTTGAGCAATTTTTTGTGAAATTGTTTGCTTGAGGAAATTTGAATTACAGTTTGTTTGCATATTAACTATCATCTATTTGATTAAATTTTTGGAATATTGGTCCCTAATGCCATGGAATTTTCAAAAAGTTTGTTTGCATATTAACTATCATCAATTTGATTAATTTTTTGGAATATTCTCCCCTAATGCCATGGAATTTACAAAAAGTTTGTTTTTTCCTTGAACTTTCAACTTGACAAATAACATTATGAATTTTGTATGTGGTTGTTAATTTCACAATATTTTACTTGATTAGTGAATGTTATTATTTATGGTTATGTTTTTTTTGTTCTTATAACGCTTGTTTGTCCTACAAAAGATGTCACACTTTCCTTTTTAGTTTGTTCTAAAAAAAATGTCACATTTTCATTTTTGGAAAAAGTTCTCTATCACATGAATATACAAATTATATTCTCTCTCTCCATTTGACACACAAAACAAAATCTCGTAAAATCTCCTGCGGTCTCACAAGTGTGACATCTTTTATGGGACGGAGGGTGTATGTTCTAAGTAATTTGATCAATTTTAATCAAAGTTCTGATTTTTGTTTAAATTTGAATTTTGAGTTTTGGGTCAAAATTTATGTACTTTGAACTTTTAATCTCTAACATTGGTCATTGAATCTGAAAAAAACACTCTATTGTGTATGTTGGGCTGCGTATGTTTTGAGTCTGATGCATATTAAGGAAATTTGAGAGTGATTCTTCGTTGACAATGTAGCAGTAAATAGACAACAAAGTAAACGTCAAACTAGTTCTTCAGGTTCATAATCAACCCTGAATTGGCTCTAAACGTTTTGCCATCTATAATTATGTTAGGCTGTTTTTTTTACAAATTAAAATAAAAAAATGTATCTTTTAGAAAATATTTAGGTGACTAATAATCTCAGATTTTAAGTCTAATCTTGTCAAAATTTCACTAATTCACAATTGACCGTCAGTTTTTGATTGAACCGTCAAAAAAAGAGTAATTTGACGATGATTTTGTATGTTTTTTTTTTCTTCAAAAAGTGAATGTTTTGAACTTACTTTATATTCGACCATGTGTTTAAGATAAAAAGGGGACTTTAGTCTTAATTACGAAGTATGAGAACTTTTCAAATCCTCAACCCGAAGGCAAAAGGCGCAGACCTTTATCTTGTCGGAATATCCGATTTGTGGTGGCCGGAGATCAAAAGGTAAATAGGTAATGGAAATGGGATAAATATTAGAGTGTCCACAATAGAGTGGAACAACCACGATTCTGCCAAGGCACAGCCACAAAAACTCTTCTGTCACATCATCAAAATAAATCAAGAAAATAAAAAAAAAAATGAAAAAACCGGCACGGCGGACCGCCGCGGCTCCCTTCCGGCGTGCAATAGGTGCCGCGGCTCCACAACCACCTCCGCCCCCACCGCTTCCACGCCACAAATGTGGCTCTCTCCCGTCCAGCCCTCCCCGCCGCGGCTCATCCTTGTCCAACAATAGACCGCCACGGCGTTGCTATTGTGGATGCCACACCTTAACCTTTATGACGTATGCACTTACTATAAATAAATTCAAAATTTAAAACAAATAATCCACACGTCAAGTAAATAAAACACACATATTATATAATTTCAAAAACCAACATTAAACAAGTATATATTTCAAAACATTCTGAAACTGTAGTGGGACCCTCTCACCACTCTATATACTATACATTTATCTACATGCAAAAATGATGAGGAGGAGAAGGTTGTCAAAATGCGCCAGCCGCCGATCCTGATAACACGTGGAGTTTGTATAACTCACATTAACTGAAACATCACTGATATCTTATTCCTGAAAAATATTAATGGTTTATATGAGCCACAACTCAGTATATATAAACTTTACCTTTAATTTCACACAAAAATATCAAACACATTCTTTCACCAACATATATCACCAGAAGTAATAAATATCATAAACAATTTAGTATTCATATGCATATGCCTCTCTGTTCTTTTTATTATTCTGTGACAGGTCAAGCCTAGTATCTGCCCAGGATTTCCATTGTATACGACCCGAAGGTCCCTTTTAATTATTTGACCTTTCCACGAAGGCTCCTCTTTGCATTTTGACCTTTCCACGAAGGCCCCTCTTTGCACATTTTCTTTGACCCATAAGTCCGTTATCATTGAATATGACCCGTAGAACCCAGGACAAGCCTGTCACAAATCCTCTTTAATCCAATGATGCAAATAATTTTAATGACATATAAAAATATATCAACTGCACCACTCACATATCCATTGCACCCATCAGATATCCATATCATATTCCACTAAATAATTCCAACATAATATATAAAATATATCCATACTAATTTCACACCATATAATTCAATTACTCATTCATATTCAACACATAGTAATCAACCACATAATATATGTAAAATTAAAAGTATGATTTATACATACCTTAATATATGTAACACTAAAAATTTAATTCTGCTTTGCGATCTACAACTCTTATTTCTTTTCTTCTTCTCATTTTTCTCTCGTCTTCCTTTACTAACTATTATCACTCTATTTTCCTCAATCCTTTTTATTTTTCAGTCCACGGTGTACATACGTATAAAGCATGCTAAGTCGGTTAAGAAGAAATAATAATTTAAGGCTACTAATAAAATAATGTAACATGCATGCTATATATTTTATCTTTTTGACAGTTGTCCTATAATATCGGTGGCATTATCAACTACTAACCACGTATATACTACATATTTGTGTATTCAATCTATGCTACTACTATTTTATACTCCCTCCATTCCATAATAATAGAAGCAAAATTTTTTGCCACGAAAATTAAGAAAAATTGTGTTAGATGAGTTAAGTAAAGAGAGAATAAAGTGGAAAATGAAAAAGGTAGAGAGATGAAGATAGAAAAAAGTAAGAAAGAGTAAAGTAGGTGTGGAAAAATGTGTACACTTTTACTAAAATGGGAAATGACTCTATTACTATTAAACGGACGGAAATGGAAAAACGCCCCTATTACTATGGAACGGAGGAAGTATTATATTAGTTTAGGATCATTATCATTTCAATTGTAATATATATATAGGGATGTGATCATATCATAACCCATATTTATGGTGATAACCTAATAACCCTCATTTTATAGACGAAAAATATCATTTTATGGAACAGAATATCATTTTATGCATGCTGAAAAAATATCATTTTATCGTGTATAAATATCATTTTTAGTAAAAATGATACTTTTGACCCATAAAATGACAGGGTTATTAGGTTATCAGATAAATATGAGTTATGATATGATCGCACCCCTGTATATATATATAGGGGAGCATTAAGGTCCTATTACCCCCTTAGTGTCTATTTCCTTCTTAATATCATCCATTAGATTGATGGAATGGACAGACTAGATTAATAGGAGAAATCTGATCTCGTGTTGCATTATTTGTCCTAATTTGTGCATTATGAGGGTATAAGAGTAAAAATATAATATCTTGTACACGTTTCTAAATGGAAATTCCTATAATTAAGCTAGATTTTCATAACCTTCCATCTTCTCATTCACTCTCTCACTCTATCCCATCAACCCACGATCAAAACTATTCTCCACCATTTCAAAACTGCCTAAACCCTAGCCGCCTCTCCAATCGAAGAGAAACCAACTCCACCGTCGATTCTCGCCGCAAAATTCACCGTCGGTCGATGACTCACAGGCTTAAAGTATCGATTTTTAGTTTCGCGCGCGCCGATTGAGTTGCTGAAGTTTCGATTTTGGTTTCTGAAGTTCCGATTTTAGGTAAAAAACACTTGTAAGCGTCGATTTTGGACATTTTCTAGACCACATAGTCATTCGATTCATAGGTTTTACCGTCGATTGAGTTCGTTGTTCGAATAATGCACTATTTTTTTGGGTCAATTTTTCTAAAAGAAATGAAATTGTAATCTTTTGAACTAGGGTTTCGTCCATTAGTTAATTTTTTAGTTTATTGCTGAGTTGTATTTGGTATATGTTCGATTATTGCGGGTGAAACCATACGGATTTTGTTTGGTTTCTGGAAATTGTCGATTTTGAGTTCAGTGTGTTGTCGATTCTGTCCATTATCGACTATTTGGTTGATTATTGAGTTATATCTCTGATTTTGGTCGATTTGGATGAAAGAATTATGAAACAATTATTTGTTGTCGATTCTGTCCATGTAATACACAGTCTGAAGGTTACATAATTGTTTCCCCTGTTCTGATGCATTATTCGTTGGCTTTACTACATTATTGATCAGTAATATTGCATTTGTACTCTGTATTCATGGATAAATTATGCATTATTTTCATTGTTGTATGTTTCATGAATTGGTTTGAATATGAAATGATTGGTTCACAATTAGATGAAGCATTATTTGTTGGCTGTGTAACATTATTGACTGTTGGCTGTGAGTTGATGTATGTGGTAATGTTCGTGTAATCTGAAGCGATTATTTCATTTGAATTGATGCATTATACGGTTGAAAATTAACATTATTTGTTCATTGTGTTTACGGATTAGTACATTGGTTAAATTTTTGAATTTTTGAATCTTTGGACAACAACGAAGCACCCTAAGTTGGATATTGAGGAAGCGGTTGATGATGTTATTTTTATTGTGATAGCGCAAAGTCCACGAGTTCCAGTCATACCTCTAAGGTTTAGATATCATCTACGTTAGGGAGTAGTTTTAACTGATAAACATAACGTGAAAATATTTTAGTGTAATGGATTTTATTTACTCAGTAATGGAGGATTTGTGTCCTGTAATGTATATGTTTATGAGACGTTTTTGTTGTGATTTTATGAGTAGTTTTAACTGATAAACATAATGTACAAATATTTCAGTGTAATGGATTTTATTTACTCAATAATGGACGATTTGTGTCATGTAGTAATGGACGATCTGTACATTATTAACTGATCCATGCACATTATTAGATACTATTGGTACATTATTTACGGTATCAAATCTTAAACGTATTAAAAAAATGAAATTTAACTCATGAGGTGGTGTTATAGCCTAGCCCCATTGGTTGATTGAAACTCTTTGCCCTTTGTGATGGTTCCGTTTGTGAGTTGGTACTATAACTTAGCCCCATGGATTGCTAAACCCAAAGGGCATGAATTCAATTTCCTTTCAACATTATTCTATTCAATCTGTAGATTATTTACCGATCCGTGCACATTATTAGATACTATTGGTACATAATTTACTATACCAAATCTTAAACGCACTAAAAAAAAGAAATTTAATTCATGTGGTGGTGCTTTAACCTAGCCCCATGGGTTGCTAAACCCAAAGGGAATGATTCAAACTCTCTGCCCTTGATGACGTTTTCGTTTTTCGGTTGGTACTATACCCTAGCCACATGGATTGGTAAACCCAAAGGGGAATGGATTTAACTTCTGTCACACATTAAACCCATTGTAATGTACATTATTCAAAGCTGGCGTATACATTATACAACCATAATCGTACATTAATACAATATACATTATACACTTAATATAGTACATTACTCGTCGAAAATTTACAAGCTGTAACTTACGAAATGAAAACACGAAAATCTGTAGGCAATGGATGATTTCATGAAAATAAAACGACAATTGATGCAAAATAAAACTAAATACAAGAACGAACTAATCACAAACAAATACAGAAAACCATAGATGTCAATTACACGACTAATCCAATAACTTTCTACCAAAATTTAACAATAATAAAAAAAATAAACAGACGTCTTCCATTGAAAAAAGACGACGACAATTTCTTGAGAAGGTCTTCAATGGAGAAAAAACGACGTGGGAGAGAAGAAAAAACGATGAGGGAGAGAAGAAAGATTATAGCGTCGACTTCGACGGCAACCTCGACGGCTTTCTTTGTTATGGAGGCGGCGGAGATATCAGAGAAATTATTGTGTAATCATGAACACAAAAATCAATAATATTGAATTAAAGGAAAGAAAAAGAAGAAAGAAATATTATGTGTGAGATTTGAGTTAGTAACTTGAGAAAAGAAAGAAAAATCATGCGTGATATTTGAGGGAGAAATTCAAGGAAACTTCCATAACTGACTAAAGTGTGCCTTCCTAAAAGGTCCTTTTCGATTTTTTTAAATATTTTATTTAATAACATGTGGCACTTAATTCAGCCATCAGATCTTGAAAATGGAGGGCCGAGATTGAGAAGAACTATAGAACAAAAGAAGTAAAAAGGATATGAATACATCCCTATCTATATATATATGTAGGGGTGCGAACATATCGTAACTCATATTTATGTGATAACCTAATAACCCTATCATTTTATGGGTCAAAAGTATCATTTTTACTAAAAATGATATTTATACACGATAAAATGATATTTTTTCAGCATGCATAAAATGATACTTTTATTCTATAAAATGATATTCTGTTCCATAAAATGATATTTTTCATCCATAAAATAAGGGTTATTAGGTTATCACCATAAATATGGGTTATGATATGATCACATCCCTATATATATATATATATATATATATATATATATATATATATATATATATATAGGGAGATGATCAAAATAAGAATGCATTTAAATCCAGAAATGCAGCCCAAATCTTGGCCCTAGGATTAGATAATCTAATGGTCAATAATTAACTCAAAACACGGAAGGTCATAATTAAGTAGTTTTAGGTCATATTATAAGATTTGGGTTTATGTCATATTAAGATCATTTTAGGTCATGCTTTGTTAGCATGACCTAAAAATAAACTAACTATGACCTAAAAATGCCCTACGTATGACTTTGTTCTGCGTTTCTGTATTTAAATCTGGTCTTCATAGATCAAAACCCTATATATATATATATATATATATATATATATATATATAGGGTTGTGTTAAGATGACAACACTTATTATAATGACACCATACCACAATTCTAGTCCCTTGGATCTGGAAATCTTAGGTTTATTATGCTGCCACGTAGCAGCTTATTTTAATTATGTTGAATCCATTAAAAACTATGAAGGGTAAAATAGGAATTCTCCATTCCTTAACAATTTCACGGCTGAATTAGAATCAATTCTCAATTGATCGCGACGATCAAGTTTCAATTTATCGCTGGAAATTTTCAATTTCACGCTGAATTGATCGATGAATTCTCCATCCAGATTCTCAATTTCACTCAATATTCAATCCAGATTCTGTAAATCGAAATCATTTTTCAATCCTAAATCCAATTTAATTCTGATCCATATTCAGCAATTCAATTTCTCCACAATTCGTTTTCTGCAATTGGATTCCGAATCTTCAATTTCAGTCCTAATTTGAGAACCGAGAAATCTCCAAATCGTTGTCTCTCTTCATAGGTTTCTGAAATTCATGAGAATATGGGCGACTCGATCATCAATTTTGATTTGGATGTTTTTCCTGAAGGTGAGTATCGACATGTTTAGCTGGAAAATAATTGTCAATTATTGGATGATTGTGATGACGAATTTGTTTACTGTTTTGACGATTATTGATCTTTTGTTTGAAGAATTATGCTTCTATTTATGTTCAATACTAGTTGAAGAGTAGTTTTCGATGAATACTTGTTTAGTAGAGTATGTTTCTACTTCTGTTCAATATTGGTAGAGGAGTAATGTTCGATTTCATAAAGCGTAATGCAGAGTATTAACCTATGATTTCATGGCAATACTCTGTTTCTGCTGATTCTGATTCTGTTTAGTATAGTTTGTAGTAGTTGCTGGTTTATGTGTATCACATTGCTCTTCACCTAATTGTTTATTGCAGTCAATTGTATCTTAACTAATTTGCCTCATGTTTTATCTTTTTATCCAGTTGCATGTGTGCCAGCATACCCCGACGAACTCCGTCCTTATGTTGGTATGAAATTCCATTCATTAGATGAGGGTATTGCCTATGGGCGTGAAACTGGTTTCGATGTGCGTAAACGTGGAATCAAATCTACTAGAGATGTTGTTACGTGGCAATATCTTGTTTGTAACAGAGAGGGATTGAAATGGATGAGATGCATGCACAAGAGGGTTTTATAACCAAACGTAGACGCACATCCAAAAGGTGTGAATGTAGGGCGCGAATATCACTCAAGTATGTATCTGAGGTTGGATTTGTGAGTTATGTTGTTCAAGAATTTGTGGAAGTTCATAATCATAGTATGATTGAACTTTTGTTTAGACGTTACATGCATATTAATCGTAGGTTGGGTGAAGTACACATGCGATTCATATGGGACTGCACGAAAGCCAATATTGGACCCACCATGACATTCAAATTCTTGAATGAGTTCTTGGGCGGCTATGACACTGTGGGAATCAACGTGGCAGAACTTAGTAATTATGTCCAAGGTCTGAAAACTTATGTCGAAGGTTCTGATGCACAAATATTGTTAGATGAAATGGCGAGGAAAAAGAAGGCATGTCCTGATTTCACATATCAGTATCAGCTTGGGAGTTAAAAAGAGTTAAAAGCGCTTTTCTGGTGCGATGCAATATCTAAGCGGAATTATCAACTGTATGGCAATGTTGTCTCCTTCGACTCCACATACAATACCAATAGGTAATGCCTTGTTTGTTTTTATATAAATTATGCATTCCATGTGTTAGGTTTCTGTTTGGATAACATTGTAGATTAGGACTCTAATATTTGTAGTCTATTGTGCATTATATTGCAGTTTTTGGACTCTAATATTGCAGTCTACCGTTTATATGTATGAAACAGGTATTGCATGATATTTTCACCCTTCACGGGCAAGGATTACCATGGAAAGCCAGTCACATTTGGAGCTGCACTCTTATCCAATGAGACCACAGAATCTTATTCATGGCTCTTCAAGCATTTTTTGGAATCCATGGGTCAAGCTCCTAAGATGATTGTTACTGACCAAGATAGAGGTATGAGAGCTGCTATTCGTGATGTTTTGGTGGATACAAAGCATAGATGGTGCATGTGGCACATTATGCTTAAACTTACCGACAAAATTCCAAGGAGATCTCTAGAAAATGAAGAGTTGAAAAAAGAGATCAGTGCTTGTGTGTGGTCTGAGGTACTAGAGCCGGAAGAGTTTGAAGATTCATGGATGGGGATAATGGAGCGTTATGAGCTTCTTCATGTCGAGTGGTTTGTAACAATGTTTGACGATAGAGAGATGTGGGTCCCTGCCTATTTTAGAGACTTTCCCATGGGGTCTCTTATTAGGACGACATCTGTTTCCGAGTCTGAGAATAGCTTCTATAAAACATTCACAAGACCTCGCTCCAATCTAGTTGAGTTCATCATGAATTTTGATCATGCATTGGCTGCACAGAGAAATTCTAGCTCGAAGTTAGATTATATGGATTCAACTATTATACCACCGTTCTCCAGTCAGTTGGTATTAGAAAAACATGCTGCAACAAAGTACACTGATCACATGTTCAAGAGAGTGCAACGTGAGATAGTGGATGCATTGCACCATTGTAGCACTGATGGTTTGTTGAAAGATGATGTGTTAGAGATCTCCACAATAAAGGACAAGTATAGTAAATCTTGGGTTGTTACCTACACGACCAGTGAGGATTCGTATTCCTGTTCTTGCAAATTGTTTGGGAGAGAGGGAATTCTTTGTAGTCATATATTTTTGGTTTTCAAGAACAGGTTTTTGAAGGTTATACCTGATAAGTACTTCCATGTGAGGTGGTTGAAGACTGCCTTAGCTGATGCTATTCGTGGACCAGCTCGATGTTTGGGAGATCCTGAACTTTTATCAGATCCAAACCAACTGTCAAAGAATAAAGTTGCTGACATATTTTTCAGTTACATGAAAAAATTTGATGGTGATAGTGCCATCATTGATTTGTTTTCAGCTGGAATTGATGAGCTTGGGAAGAGTCTTATGACAAGAATCCATGAACCATCTTCAGCAGACAAGGATAAGCCAGTTAAAGATTTCTATTTTGCTGAAAAGCCAGCTGTGGTTAGAGTACATCCACCATCAGTTGTGTCCACCAAAGGTTCGAAAAGTGATTCTAAAAGCCGTTTGGTGTCCGCGAAGGAAAAGACTATAAAGTTGAACAACAAACCATTGCGTCAGTGTAAAAAATGTGGCGAATTTGGTCACCATGACTCTAGGAACTGTGGTCGACAAAAGGGAAAATAAAATTGTTAGTTCATTTTTACATTATCAGGTTGCAGTCTTATACAGAAGATATTGCAGTATTAGGGTAGATATATTGCAGTCTAATGAAACGAGTGCAGACACACTATTTTCTTCTTTCTATTCCTTCATTACTATTAATTTTATACTATTGTTTCCAAGTTGCCTTTTATTTCAGTAAATAGTCTAACTTCAATCTTTTTTAACTACAAATTTTTACAGTACTATATTGCAGTCTTATTCAATGAATGTTGCTGTGTTACCACAACAATGTTGCAGTTTACATATTATTGTTACAATTTTTCTTTCTGATGTAGTTTAATAGAACGAAACTATAGCTAGGTGGTACACAACCTTAAAGTCAGTATTCTCTACAACCAAAGCATAATTAGCTTTCAAGTGCTAGGAAGATATGATGTTCTGGTAATCATCACTTGACTTTAAAGAAATGTTCACTCAAATTCCATTAATTTCATTAACCAGGAGATGCTTTTAAGTTTCTTTTATGCAAAGTCATGACATTTACACTGCAATAATTTCCCAATAGAACTCCCTGCTCTAACTGAATCTCAGAGTGCAAATCAAAATATGTCCTAAAAACTCTGTTACACCCACAAACTAATAAATATAAAAAATCCAATCTTTTTTCATAAAATGCCCTAAATTTGGGGGAAATTGAACAGAGATATGACCTGTAATTAATCTCAAGCATGCAAGCATATTATAAGTAACTGCCATCAAAACAATTATGGATAAAAAGTCAAATCAAATTAAGTCAGTTACATTTTCTACCCCAAAATAAAACTATAAAACCAAATGTTTCAGCACAAGTTCATTCAAACATCCAAGATTTCATTGCAAACATCCAAGACTTCATTGCAGCAGTCATTCAAACATTCAAACACTCAAACATTCATTCATCATTGCAGCAGCCATAGGCCCTATTTGTTAGGTTTGGTATACTGAAAAGCATGTTTCGAGCAAGTTTCGCCCGAATAGAATCTTGCTTGTATATGTAAAACTCTACAATCCACTTTTAACCCGATTCAGTATTATTCGAGCAGTCTCGCACGAATAGAATCACTATTATTATTACATTGTTTTTGCTTGTGCATTTATAAGATGTTTTACAAACATTTAAATGCATTAGAAGGAAACAAAGTCTAAGTCTTTTGCTTAGTAGACCGGTTGTGGGCGTCGTCCACTTTAAGGTAACACGGTCAGATCTATGCAATGCTTTGCAAAAGAAAAAGAAGAATTTCACAACCTAGATAGGCTTTGGCTACCTATCGTGAAAGGTTGCAATGTCAGTCCGCATATTTCTAAGCCTTACTGAAATAAGATGACATTGGTGTGGTATAGCACTGAACGGATCTAACAGCAAGACGTGTCTTTATACTATCTACTGAAAGATTAGGTCTGGATAAAATACTATTTCTTAATCAACATATGTTAGCATTGAGCATACGGTATTGATTATGCACTACTTTGACTTATCAAATGGTGCGGGTTTTTCGCAACCCAATAATCCTGATATATGGGGTAGTGGTGATTAATATCTAGCGGTGCTAGGATTGCTATTATGTTGAATCGTGCGCGAGGTGAGTCTCGTTTGATAATGTCCTCAAGAGGAGCTCGAACAAGGTTTTATTATTCGGAAAACTGGCCAGTTGGAGTTTTATTACTCTATGAATAATAAATAAATGTTTCTTGCTAAGTCCACTCTTGGAATTAATAAGATATTAATTAATTAAGTCCATAGTAGACATTAATTAATTAATGGACATTTATATCTTAAGCGCGAGAAATAAATAATAAACAAAGTGGAAACCCGGATTACTTGTAATTTCGGATTTGGATGAGGAGAGTTCAATATTACTTCTGTAGTGGCTGCTCGTAATATTCCAATATAAGCTTGTATTAAATTGTGGGTTCAATTTAATTAGTAAAAAGCTAATTGGGGGAGCCCATATCCAAAACCTTCCATAGATCCCTGTCTGGGTCCAAAATGAACTTAATATAAATAGGAGAATAAAGGAGGCAGAAATCATAATTTTTAATAGCAAAAATTTCGTCTCCCTCTACCTAGAGGAGTTCGAATTTCTCTCCTAATTGGAGAAGGATTTCTTCTGTCTTCTTTATTCGAGTCCTAGTATTTTGATAAGATCAGCTCACCCTGATATCGAGATACAGTTCGGGAACCAGAGAGAAGATCCATGGTCCAGTATCAAAGATCATCACGTGGAGAAGGCGCGAGCAATCGACGATTCTTTGGAGAATCAAATCGGTAACTCTAAACCGTAGAAATCATGTTTATGATTTATTTTCTATGAGCATGAATTATTTGCGTTCTAGCATGCAATTATCTGTTTAACATGTGAATTGATTAATTGCATAATCGGTCAAATAGATCCTACGTCTGATTTGTTTGTTTTGTACAAGCTTCCTCTGTGCAAGGGGCACCAATCCCCAACAATTGGTATCAGAGCCAATTTTTGGCTCTGATTATGTGGATTAATTTCATGTTATGTGAATTGCTTGAATGCATGATGATGATGAGAGCACGTTCGACGAGAACGTGCAGCCGGCGCTCACGCCGGTGCTGCACATTGCCAAACGCGCAAGTCTCATCATCAGAAGATGAATGACGTTTTTATTGAGGAATTTTTCGCGTGCGACAATTCAATTGGCTCGTTACTTGGATTTGAATTATTTATCCAACATAATTGAAAATTATTACGTGAATTCCTTTTGTCATCTCATAAATTGAAACTAATTTTTTCAATGCGTAATCATTACGTGGATTGAACTTGTTATTGTTTCATGAATGGTCCTATGTATTATCAATTGGGAATTTCAGCGTATGAAATTAGTTTCGTCCAATTACGTGATATTGGGAGCCTTCCTCGTTCACGGGCCGCAGCAAGGCGGAGGTGAAGTCGACGTCGCAGCAGCGACGACGACTCAGAAGCAGCGCCGGAGATGCAGCAACGAAGGTCTGCGCGAGACAGCAGGTTTCCGACGGCGACAGCTTTTCGAGTGGGAGCCCTTCTAGGGCAGTTTCCGGGCTCGGAGGAAGCTGTTGTCACAGCCGCTGCGAGGCGACGTCGCAGCAGCGACGACGCAGCAACAGCAGCAGCGCCGGAGATGATGCAGCGGCAACGGCCGCGGTTCAGTGGGAGTACGACGACGCAAGATTAGGGTTTCTCTATGCGTAACGTCGTTTTGTATCGTCCCGTGACTTCGCTTTCCAAAATTAAATTAGGGTTTCCTAACTCTTGGGATTAATTTTGGAAATAATTCAAGATTAATTTAGAATTAAGATTTGAATATATCTTGTGGATTTTATATATTATATAAGATTTGATTTTGTATTAAATCATGGATTAATTAT
Source organism: Salvia hispanica (assembly GCF_023119035.1). Taxonomy (NCBI): domain Eukaryota; kingdom Viridiplantae; phylum Streptophyta; class Magnoliopsida; order Lamiales; family Lamiaceae; genus Salvia; species Salvia hispanica. The sequence continues at coordinate 29,205,710 of NC_062965.1, forward strand.
AGATTTTATCCTTATTTTATGGATTTGTAGGAATTTAATTCCTAGATGAATCCTAGTTAAATTTGGATAATGACAATCTAATATTTATCTATATCCTATGGATTAATGTGGATTTATCCTTAGACAAATCCTAGTTGGATTTAGATAATGATAATATTATTTTATTCTTATCCTATGAGTTTATATGAATTTATTCATAGATAAATTCTAGATGGATTTGGATAGTGATAATATAATATTTTATTCTTATCTTATAGATTTATATGGATTTGTTCCTAGATAAATCTTGGATAGATTTGAATAATTATAATATAATATTATCTAATTCTATGGATTTATATGGATTTACTCCAAGATAAATCCTAGATGGATTAGGATAAATATTTATATTAATTTATTTTTATCCTATGGATTTGAATAGATTTAATTCTATTAAGACAAATCCTAGATGGATTAAAAATAAATATTAATCCAAGTTATCCTTATCTTTTGGATTTATATCCTAGATAGATTAGGATATTGATAATATATAAGAAAATCCTTATTTAATTGGATTTAGATAAATTTATTTATCTAAGAAATCCTAAGTAATGTTTGATATATCCATGATGTCTATTCTAAATAGAATTGAGATTGATATAAATCTTGGTTGATAGGATTTTATTTTTATCTAATGGATTATGATGGAATTGTTTCTATCTAGTAATATCCTAGTACGATTTAAATAATGATAATCATAGATCAACGTTATCTTGAATTGTAGGATTTGATTTTATCGAAATAAAATCTTGAATAATCCTAAATGGATTTAGATAGTTAACTCTATCTTGATAAATCCTATCAGTAATTGGATAATTATGATCCAATATAAAACTTAATTATTTAATTGATTCTCCCTTGACTAGATTAAATAATTGTCGATAATTATCATGTGTGTTTAAATGTCATGCATTAAATGGATTTATCTGTTTATTTGGTGTTTATCTATTTTAAGTGGATTATCTGCTTTATCTGCTTATGTGATAATTATGCAAAAACCATACAAAATATCTAAGTGATGATTACAACAAGTGCGTTGTATACGGTCTCCATCGGTTGGACTGCCAAATTTTGTGAAGCTGATTTTCTAATATTATCGCCACCTACAGAGTAGGGACAATAATCCTACGAAAACAGTAAGTTCATAAGGGCGGACTTCTCACATAATAAATAGAATGAACTAGAAAGTGGTTCCCAATATTATTGCCACCTGCAGAGTGGGGACAATAATCCTAAGGAACTGCGAGTTTCAGGGTTCAATCAGAATTTATGAGATAGCTTGGTTTTGTTATCAGCACATGAACATTGTTATGGGAGTGTGTTGTAGAAATAAAATTCTGTAATGCTAAATCTGATGGTCGTGCTTAGGCAACATTAGGCGTATTAACCTCCAGAGGAGGATGCAATTGATGTGTCGGTGTTGTGACCAGTAAAATTGTCAAAATTTTAATGCGTATTAACCTCCAGAGGAGGATACAATTTATTAATTTTGCTGTTGTAAGATACATAATTGTTTTGTGGTTATTTGTGATTATGTATTGAGCATGAGTATGTGATAATAAGTTTATTTGCCAAATCTTCATTATGTCATTTAATATTTGTCTGCGATCCTTAAAGAAAGAAAACTCGAATGCCTAAATTATGTAGACCGGAAACGAAAATGGATAAAATTCTCATCGCTGAAAGCTTGGAGTTTATACTCAATGATTCATGTCCTCCATTTCCTCGACATAATTCCACGAAGAATGTTCGAGAATGCATTATGCATGTACTTGACAAGCTCTTTGAGGAATAAGGTCAAGCTATTTTCCTTTAAGTAGCTCGACAAGTCTTGGTTAATGACGATGAAAGATGGATATCAATAGAATCTGTCAAGATGATTCGATTGGAATATCCTAGAGTGACAGAATGTTTTGAGGATCTTTTGATCACTCAAATAGTTTCTGACACAAGTCATCGCCTAAAGTAACAAGAAATGACTACAAGAAGGTTTAACTGAAAAGTAGAAAATCTTCAGAATAATAGTCGTTATGTTACTGTTAGAGGAAAGTAACATGATAGATGACAAATTCATAAAGGCTGCATTTTTCTTAAGTCCTAGTTCATTTGAACAAAAGACTAGATATGGAAATGGGAGAGCCTGGATTGTCATCGAAGTTTGTTTAAAGCGAGAAAAGATGCTTTGTGAGTTGGATTGACCTATTTTATAGAAGGACAATGACTTACATGACAATGCAACTTCTAAGTAAGAGATCTTGATCCAGTTAGGTTTTTGTTGCAGTGGGAGCTATTAATGCTCAACTATTGTTTTATGGTTGATGCTTAAGGCATCATAGTATTAAAATAATATAAGTGCGACAAGGTTGAGTATTCAACAACACATCAACTTCTTAATCATTGAATGATAAAGTATTTATGGCTCTTAGCCTTAAGGCCAAGAAAATACTTAGAAATTGTTCGAACTGATCTAGACTATCAAGATTTTAACATTTCGTTAAATAGCTTGACAGTTGAGAAAGTCTGTTTAATGCACTATGAGTTAGAATCATTTGATTTTTCAAGAGATTCAGAATACTTATAGAAGTGCAACATAGAAAGACTAGCAAGTCTTAATGGTTTACACCATAAGGAGACGAGCAAAGGGTTATGATCAGTAGTGGGAGTCTAATCTCCATTAACGAATCCAAGCATTCATCTAATGAATGGGATAGTTATGTAAGAAGGAATCTAAGTCTTTCTAAGACAAGTTTGATTAAGTGATGAGTTGTACTCATTAAAATCTTATCATTGATGGGATAAACATTAAAGAAACTACCAACATCAGTACCTTCTACAAAACACGAGTTGTGGACTAGAGTGTCTCTAGTCTAGCACATCTCAAGGTGTAATGTTGTTCCAACACGTGTTGGAAAAGTGTCCAAGAAATTGGAGTTGAGTACTGAGGCATGTTTTAAGGTTTGTCCCAAATGATGTAAGGTTATAAGTTCTGTAATCTTCAAAGATATAATTCTTGTATGAAGATCAAGAGATGAACTACAAGCCTAACAACGTGATAACTCTCAAAATAAAGAGAGAGATATCGGATTTTCCACATTACCAAGAAGTCATACCATTAGAAACTATTGCACTAATAAAATCAACTTCAGTACCTAAGATTGTAAGAACCATATCGTAGTGGGAGCGTTCCACTGGAACACAACAAGTTCATGGGTCTAAGAGTGTCGTAAGACTCAGTCTTAGATTAACTTGAACATAATCCCTTTAACTACAATGTAGTATTGGTTAATTTGGATAATCATCTTTGAAAAGGTGATAGATTCCATATTACAATCTAAGATAGACAACATGTTTTACAAGACTTGCAATACTACCTACAGGCTGTGTCAGTCAGTGGGAGCAAGTATCTTTGCAAGTGTAAATGTGGATCTCAAATGGCTAGACAATGACAATGGGTTATGCCCAAAGAGAATTATCTTCTCGCTATCGTTGTGCCAGGATTTATTTGATCATATTGTCTATTAGAACTTACATAAATTAGAATGTATGTATTATGATTGTCAAGACAGCCTTCTATAAATAGAAGTCTTGAGGAAATCATCTACTAGAACGTTCTAATGGATATGTAATTAAGGGCAAGAAACGCATGATTGGAAGCTTATATAGACCTTCGTGGTCTTAGGCAAGCATCTAAATCAGAGTATATGTGTTTTATCAAAATTGTCAAATATTTGGAATTTGACTTGTGTCCTTAACAGTGTTGTAAGCACAAGGAAGTTGAAAGTGCATTACATATGGTATTATTGGTACTCTACGATGATGAAATCTACAAAAGTTGCAAACAACTAAGATTGACATCTGGCGTAGGAAACTGGTTGTCTACCCAGTTTAAGATAAATGATTTAAGAGAAACTAATTACATTCTTAGCATCTAAGTCCTTTTAAGATCGCTAGAAAGAATGTTGAGATTCTCTTAGAAATCCTATATCTACACATTTCTTGGAACATTTAAGCATTAGAAATTCCATGAAAAGGTTTATACCTTTCAAGATGGAATTGTCTTGTCTCTAGTCAAGTGTCGTTTGACGCTTAGTGAGATCAAGAAATATGAGACTAGTTTCGGAGATAGTTGTCTCATGTATGCTATAATGTGTACTAAGTTTGATATTAGTTGTGCTTATGCATAGCAAGTATATATCATATTAACCATGGCAAAGGATTTTGATTGAGGTAATGAATATACCCTAGTGCTTGAGAAAGACTAGTAACTATATTCTAGTTTACCAGTCATTCATGTAATGTCCTTGGGGTTACACTGTCTTAGTTTTATGACTAATCAGTGATCGAGTAAGTCATCCTCTGAATATGTGTTTACCTTAGGAATATCTTCCTAATAGCTTTAATCGTAAGTTTGAGTATGCCTATGAGTATTATTTTTTTTATTACTCTAGTAAAGGCTAACTCAAGGGACACACGAGTTTATTAAGCTAAGCAATCACATATGGGGATGAAATTAATTAAAGATCAAGTACGCAACAAAGACATTATGGTGAAAAAGATATTATCAGAGAACAACCAAGCAGATTCTTCTTTCACCTTGTGAAATGAATGGTAGTTCGATATATCTAGTATCAATACCTGTGTGGGAGAGTTTTTGGCAGTGTGACAGGACGAGGTTTTATATTAGGGCGGCGACTCTGAGTGTGTGCGTGTCAACTGGCCAGGAGGGTGCCTAGACCTAGCTGTGTCGTTGGGTCTGTGCCTAAAACCTCTTGTCAACAAAAATACCTCAACCCACTTCTACTGGCTAGTATAGTGGAGTAAGGGTCGATCCCACAGAGATGGATGTAGGCGAAGTGAAATTGCAAAGACATTTTGGAAGGGTTGGTTAGCTACCACGCTTTTGGGGTTGAGTTCTACCTAGGCGTAAAATTAAAATGAGACTCTACCTATACTGACCAGTAAGTAACTAAATGCTTAATGCTATTGGATGTGTACGTGAATGTGAAAGTTGGACACCTAGTTATGCATATGAGAAGCTACTAGACGAAACTTACTAAAAATGGCTAGACAAAAGGTAAAGGGAATCAAAGGACATGCTGGCAGACTGGCTGCTGGGTTTGCAGAAAAGCTGAAAAAAGTGCAAGTACAAAAGCAAAAAGTAACAAAAGCAACATATCTTTGATTGTGACATTTTCTTCTTCACCAAGCTAAACTAACCAGATCTAACAAACTCCATTGATGAATGCTCAAGCTCAAAAATTCGTAAATGCAATATTTAACTTGAAATTAAGAACGAAAGCAAGAAAAACTGAAATTTACGCATACTGGTCAACAGGACAGGGTGACAGAAACAAGCAGAAACGAATTCCATGCATTTTTTAGAAACTTAACCATATTAAAACTTGTAAACATTAAGGAAAAACTAGATCTAACAAAGCTAGGCAGATTCAAGCACTTAAACAACAGAAATCAACATAAAACTATCAGATCTAGCTAACTAGAGAGATTTAAAGCAATAACAAAGCTAAAACTCAAATAAAACCATAAAAACTTAACTTCATTCAAACGTTCAAACCAAAAGATGCTTCAAACAGATTAACTACTGAAATCCGAGACAAATGCAAGTAAAACAAGTTCTTAAACTAAGAAAGCATTAAAAGAAAGCATGTAAATGGCTGATGGCTTCTTCTGAAACTGGAACTGGACTACGGCGGCTGGAATGATTCAGGCATGATGACTCCCCGCCGGCTGGTGGCCGGAATCTTCATGGCAGGCTGCTGGATTTAGAGAGTGGAACTTAGAGCTAATGGAGCTATTCTCCCACAAAGTGTTCTCAAAGTGATGATAAAAGTGATAAAATGAAAAAAGTGATTCCTCCTTATGTTCAACTCCTATTTATAGGGTGGCTTGCCCTAATTTCTAGGGCTGCCTCTTCATGCGAAATGACAATTTTGCCCCTCTTTAGTAGTTGATTGTTCCAAGCAAGTCCTTCCTTCTTGTGTCCAGTTCTGTAGCATCCATCCTGGCCAGTTTGCACCTTTTCTGCCCATAATTGCCGGTTTGTACTTTTTTTGCTCATACTGGCCAGTTGCACACCATTTGCTGCTTTTTCACGCCAATTCCTTCTGATCCTTTCCTCCTGATTTAGTACCTCAACCTGCACACTTTAGCAACTATTTTGCAGATATTATTTAATAAAGCACGTTATACTTACCAGTAACCAAGGCTTAGAACGAGACTCATCACAGTGGGTATACTCGAAAGAATGTTTTGAGTATAAGTGGGAGATTGTTAGGTTTGGTATACTGAAAAGCATGTTTCGAGCAAGTTTCGCCCGAATAGAATCTTGCTTGTATACGTAAACTCTCTACAATCCACTTTTTACCCAATTCAAGTATTATTCGAGCAGTCTCGCACGAATAGAATCACTATTAGTATTACATTGTATTTGCTTGTGCATTTATAAGATGTTTTACAAACATTTAAATGCATAAGAAGGAAACAAAGTCTAAGTCTTTTGCTTAGTAGACCGGTTGTGGTGGGCGTCGTCCACTTTAAGGTAACACGGTCAGATCTATGCAATGCTTTGCAAAAGAAAAAGAAGAATTTCACAACCTAGATAAGCTTTGGCTACCTATCGTGAAAGGCTGCAATGTCAGTCCGCATATTTCTAAGCGTTACTGAAATAAGATGACATTGGTGTGGTATTGCACTGAATGGATCTAACAGCAAGACATGTCTTTATGCTATCTACTGAAAGACTAGGTCTGGATAAAATACTATTTCTTAATCAACATATGTTAGCATTGAGCATACGGTATTGATTATGCACTACTTTGACTTATCAAATGGTGCGGGTTTTTCGCAACCCAATAATCCTGATATATGGGGTAGTGGTGATTAATATCTAGCGGTGCTAGGATTGCTATTATGTTGAATCGTGCGCGAGGTGAGTCTCGTTTGATAATGTCCTCAAGAGGAGCTCGAACAAGGTTTTATTATTCGGAAAACTGGCCAGTTGGAGTTTTATTACTCTATGAATAATAAATAAATGTTTCTTGCTAAGTCCACTCTTGGAATTAATAAGATATTAATTAATTAAGTCCATAGCAGACATTAATTAATTAATGGACATTTATATCTTAAGCGCGGGAAATAAATAATAAACAAAGTGGAAACCCGGATTACTTGTAATTTCAGATTTGGATGAGGAGAGTTCAATATTACTTCTGTAGTGGCTGCTCGTAATATTCTAATATAAGCTTGCATTAAATTGTGGGTTCAATTTAATTAGTAAAAAGCTAATTGGGGGAGCCCATATCCAAAACCTTCCATAGATCCATGTCTGGGCCCAAAAGGAACTTAATATAAATAGGAGAATAAAGGAGGCAGAAATCATACTTTTTAATAGCAAAAATTTCGTCTCCCTCTACCTAGAGGAGTTCGAATTTCTCTCCTAATTGGAGAAGGATTTCTTCTGTCTTCTTTATTCGAGTCCTAGTATTTTGATAAGATCAGCCCACCCTGATATCGAGATACAGTTCGGGAACCAGAGAGAAGATCCATGGTCCAGTATCGAAGATCATCACGTGGAGAAGGCGCGAGCAACCGACGATTCTTTAGAGAATCAAATCGGTAACTCTAAACCGTAGAAATCATGTTTAGGATTTATTTTCTATGAGCATGAATTATTTGCGTTCTAGCATGCAATTATCTGTTTAACATGTGAATTGATTAATCGCATAATCGGTCAAATAGATCCTACGTCTGATTTATTTGTTTTGTACAAGTCTTCCGCTGTGCAAGGGGCACCAAACCCCCTATTTTCATTGTGAGGCATGCCAAGATGGTTTGTTCTTGTACTCCGCTACCATATTCTCCACATCAATCGGTCTTGTCTTTTTTGCCTCCGTATACAGATGTGAGGCAAGTCTTGACACACACCTGAAGGCCCTATTGTTGTTGTTATACAACATTGCTGTACAATATTTGGCTCGAAGAAGCTGCAGAGGCTTTGATTGTTTGTTTGTCAGATCACACTTCCAGTCAGTGACCTTCATGCCCATATAAGTCTCCATATGGCGCATTGCATACAGGCCACAATCTGTAGTATCTTCTTTAGCAGTCCATTTCATTTCTAGAATCTTCACATTTGCTTTTTGGAGCATGCGACCGTAGCTAGCACAACCACATGTCTCCAGAGTGTAGACAAAGAAATCTATCTGCAATTTATAAAATAAGAATTGTCAAGCTGATGAGATTTGCATATTTATATATTGTATATTGCAGAATAACATATATAGCCTTGCTTGCTTACCAACCTATAGACTTGGTCGCCATATCTATCCCCAACATCAGCTTCTTCTGATCTAACATTATCTATCACGCAGATTGTTGCTTTCAAGAAATCAAAACAAACCACATAGTAGTGGTCGTTTGTATATATAGGGAAAAAACCTGTTGCATAACAATGAGCATATTTAATTGCATTCCACTAAGAAACATATTGTAGTTCAATGTATTGATAGTTTATTACCAGACTGTAATTTTCCCATTTGAAGTTTTGGATATACTTGAGCTCATCAATGATTCTTTCATGAAAGACCTCCTTTGTCTGATCAGTCTTTGGGTCCACAACTGTACCACTCTGCAGCCAAAGAAAATAAGAATTAGGACAACCATATGAGAAGTCTAATATGCATTAAGTGTTTGAGACATACGGAGGGGAAAGTAGACAGAAACAATCTGTTGGGTGATGTACGGGACTTGAAATTCTCATTCAAATTTAAGTAACAACTCCACCCATCTATGACTGCAACATGGATCCTTGCATATGGCAGCATTGACATTAGTTGAGCATGAGTAATTTTGAAGTTGTTGATGTTGAATACAATCAGCTCCCTGTTACAAAATGTAGGATGTTATCATTCTGTACAATTATTGAATAAACACTTGGTATTAAAAATAATTTCATACGAAACATACGTGGCATTGATTTCAGTACTCATCATCCAAAAATACAGTTCCCTCTCATCCCCCGTCAGTTTGTTTGACATCGTAACTGCACGCACAACATAAGGAGATTTGATTGCATCACTTACTTTATTTTTTGACTTGTCACGGGTGGAGATTGTTTTTTGTCCCTGTTGGAAATTACAACAAACAATATTACAATTATTAAACTTAAGAATGTATAGTATAATTTGGCAAGATGCATTATATTCTTGTTCCTCCTTTTCCTTGGAAGGATCATTCATATTCGATGCAGCACTAGCCTTTTGCGTGTCCTTTGAAGCTGCAGGTTCCACTCCTTGTGTAGGCTTCGAAGGTTCTTCACAGACATTCTACAATAGCCACAAACACAAATGTATTATAATGTTGCGCCAATCCGTGAGCACTAGCCGGGGCGTATCTCGTCTTGCGGAGAGAGGGTTACCTCGACTCGACTTGAAGAAGACAATAATTTGCATCTTGTTCTTTTATTGTATTTCTTTTGTTTTATTTACCTTCTAGTTTTTGGTTCTTTTGTAATAGCAAGAGTTGCCCGTGTAAAGGCTACACTATTTCCAACAATCGCAAGACGAGATAGTGTACTCTTGCTGAAATCATGTCGACCGAAGCTGGAGGGAACGGAAACAACTTCATTGGATCATCTTCTGCTGCAGCTGGCTCCTCAACGATGGCACCTGTTTCGACCTCAAGGGTCATGGCTCAAGCTGACAAGCCTGAAAAATTCAAGGGCTTGGATTTCAAGCGTTGGCAACAAAAGATGTTGTTTTACCTAACTACGTTGGGTGTTGCTAATTTCCTCAAGGAGGATGCTCCAACTTTATCGGAGGAGGAGATGGACTTTAATGTCCGGGCTGCCTATGATGTTTGGCATCAAGGAAATTTCTTGTGCAAGAACTATATCTTGAACGGCTTGGGGGATATTCTCTATTCCATCTTTGCCAAGGCTAAGACCTCCAACGTTTTGTGGGAGGCTCTTGACAAGAAGTATCGCGTCGAGGACGCCGGTACAAAGAAATTTGTAGTCGCAAAATTTCTCGGACTACATGATGGTGGACTCTCGCTCAGTGGTATAGCAAGCTGAAGAATTGCAAATCATTATCCATGATGTCCACGCTGAGGGGATGGCCTTGCCAGACTAGTTTGTTGTTGCATCAATGATTGAGAAGCTTCCTCCATGTTGGACAGATTTCAAGAACTATCTAAAGCACAAGAGAAAGGAGATGAAGCCGGAAAACCTGATTGTCCGTCTTCGTGTAGAAGAGGATAATAGGCGTTACCATCAGAAGTCAGGAGGGCCTGAACATGCCAAGACAAATCTGATGGAGAAGGGGGGAACTTCCAAGCGTCCCCGTCCGAGGAAAAATGACGGGGGTAAAGGGAAGGTAGCTGGTGTCCGAAAGTTTGAAGGCAACTGCTTTAACTGTGATAAGCCGGGCCACATGGCGAAGGACTGCCGAAAGCCTAAAAGGATGAAATTCAAGAAGAGTGCTAACATGGTCGAGAGAGACTTCAACGATGATGACTTGGCTGTTGTGGTTTCTGAAGTGAACCATGTTGACAATCCGAAGGCTTGGTTTGTTTACACCGGAGCTACTGTGCATGTGTGCTCTGATCGTAGCCAATTTTCTACCTACAAGCAAGTCAAAGGGAAGAAGCTCCACATGGGAAACCAAAACTCGTCCGAAGTCGTTGGCATGGGAGAAGTGAAGCTCTTAATGACATCTGGTCGTGAGCTGAAGCTGAAGGATGTGTTGCATGTCCCAGACATCCGCAAAAATCTTGTTTCTGGTAGTTTGCTTGTTAGTCATGGCTTTAAGCTAGTATTTGATTCTGACAAGTTTATGTTATCCAAGTTTGGTACTTTCCTTGCCGTTTGCAAAATTATGTCATGCAAGTGGTATAATTCACCAAACCACGGCTCCATATTCTCCTCAGTCGAATGGTGTTGCTGAACGCAAAAATCGAACACTGAAAGAGATGATGAATGCTCTGTTGATTAATTCAGGTTTACCCCAGAACATGTTGGGGGAAGCTTTGCTAACCGCAAATTACATCTTAAATAAGATTCCACTCAAAAATAGGGATGTGACTCCTTATGAATTGTGGAAGGGAAAGAAACCTTCATATACATACCTCAAAGTGTGGGGGTGTTTAGCAAAGGTACAAGTGCCGACTCCAAAACAAGTTGCACTTGGCCCTAAAACAGTCGATTGTATCTTTATTGGATATGCATTGAACAGTAGCGCATGTCGCTTCTTAGTTCATAAGTCAGCTATACCTGATGTAGCTGAAGGAACAATAATTGAGTCAAGGAATGTTGTATTCTTTGAGAATGTGTTTCCTTGCAAGAAACAAGATGATCATTCTA
>NC_062965.1:29217228-29300228 GCF_023119035.1 Salvia hispanica
TTTGCAGAATAATGTAGTCACCCCATGTTTTGTTCATCTTTCTGGCACTAGCCACACTAGATGTATAAAACGAATTTATTTTGCACACAATGGCCAATACACAAGGTTTCAAGAAAATGTGTATGCAACAATCAGTAATCTCTTCTCATTTGCAAACTAGAACTCTTGCAAATACGAAGAACACCAACAACTAAGATTTCACTTGGCACCCTAATCAACATAAATACTTTCTGGAAGAGATAAAATGACAGCGGAGGGACGCCTCTAGCAACAAACTCAGCTGATAATATTTCGGCTGCAACGTGCAGTGAGGGGATCAAGAGCAGAGCCAACGCAGCTGACTATTTCTGCAAATGTCACTGCAGCAATCTTGAAAGGAGATGCATAGAACACTTTTAAAGACGCAAAAAACTTGGATTTTGATCGATTCTAACTTTGAGGCCTTGCTGCGTATCACTGTTTGTGGGGTACAATATCTAGAGAGCTGGTGGATTTCTTTCGTTCTTCTGCAATCTTCACAACACATGGAAAAGGATATTCAGTAATTTTGAGACTTGTATTCATTTGGAAAGAGAAATATCGAGTGTACTACCTGAGCCTCCAATTCAGATATTCTCTGTACAGACAGATGCTCAATGCTGGCACGGCGTTTATACTCTTCATCAAGCTTGAGTGTCAGCTGATACCTTAGCTCAGCCATTTCCTGAGCCAAATCCTCGGCTTCTTCTTTTGCTTTTACCCTTTGGTCTCTCAGTTGCTCCTGGTAAAGATTCACATTTGTAAGAACCAAAAAGCAAACTCGCCACTCTAACTTGATATAATTAGTTGGTTTGCCAGCCCACCACATTGGGTTATTTGCAGATGTACCTTGAGATTTCTTGCAAGACATTCTTGGTCATCTATCTGTCGCAACATATCGTCAATCTTGTTTCTCAAATCTCCATCTCTTGCTCTCAAAATAACGAGTTTATAAAAGAGCGGGCCCAAGACATTGCCATATGTGCTGCAAAAGTAGTTTTAAACCCAAAATGTTATAAATGCAGAGAACAATTATAGCAAGTGCATAATGGACACACAAAGTATATAGTTGGAAACTGAAAATTCCATTCAGACGTGCACTCTTGAAAGGGTTCTAACGGAAGTGTAGCTAGCAGAAGCACACGTGTGCATACTGAATAAGCATACCTTGTATATTTCTTTAGTTTACTCGAAGGCTGGCCCTCATTTTCCGACAGCCAGCCATGTAATTGCTCTTCCACATCCTTGACGAATGCTCTGACACTCAAATCAGAAATGTGCAATTTTTCTGTCAAATCATTATTTTCCTTCCATAATCTCTCGATGACTTGGCATGTGTCCTGATGTCTAGTTTCAAGGTCTTCAATCAACCCATTCAATGTTGAATTCTCTTGAGTTTTTTCTTCCAGCAACTTTTTTGTTTCAAAAAGATTATGCTCCAATGTACTTGCGTCCAGCTTTATGCTCTCTATTTCACACTGATATTCTAATGCCATAGATGAAATAGATTCCTCCAGGTTTTCAATGCGCGATGCTGAACATATTATTTCCTCCTCCTTATCCTCTAATTCTTGCATCAACAATGACTTTTCGAACTCGGACATCTTTGTCTGTTCCTTTAACCTACCTACCTCCGCTTCTAAATTTTCCATCTCTGCAAGTTTAAAGCCACAGCTACATGCTTGCTCGCCAGGATAGTTAAGGCTTGAGTTCCTCAAGCCTAGTTGATCCTGCAAGTAATCTATGAGAAAGTTTACATTTGATTGAAGATGTCAAGAAGAAGAAATATAATTTAAAAATTGGAGGTGAACAAATTAAAAGGACTTATGACACATATATATGCTTGTAAAGGGAAAAACTCAAATTATCTTCTGGCAGTAGCTCACTTTTATCCATGTACGCAATTACATAAATATGACAAAATGGTCAGTTACATTTCGTCTGAACCAAAAACACAATAACATGGTGTGGGTGTGTGTGCCTATGTGCACATTCCTGTGTATATATGTATTTAATGTATCTCAAAGTGGATGCGACCACCTATTTCTTGGATGCAGTTGCTGAGTTCTCTTTCTAAATCTGCTATGCGCTTCTTGTCACCTTCGCGGGATTCAGACAATGTTTTAACATGGAATTCCAATCTCTGCATTGAAAAAAGCTTTAAATTATAGTAGGCATGAAAAGACTGAAATCCTTTATCCCTTAAACATGAATAGTAAACACAGTTATGTCAGCATAGTAACATGTATTTTGAAATTACCTAAAGCAAGGAATCCAATATTTAAAAAGTTTATCCATCTACCATATATGCGCAAGTTTTGGTCCAATCCAATATTAAGTAAAATTCCATGAGCACATTATTAGAACCATTTTTGGTTGCATCGTTAACTCATTTGTGAGAAGACCATGTCAGCAAGACATATTGTTTCTATAACAAGAAAGGACATGGTCTAACAAAATGATTGAGGAAAAAAAAGTTATTAGAGGATTTGAAATAATTTATAAATTAGAATATAACTAAGAGTTAGAATAATAACCCTGAGTAGATCAAACCCCTCGGACTTGGAATCTCTCAGCATCTCCTTTTCCTTCGTAAGCTGTTACCAGACAAAAAACAACGTATAAGTATGACTATCATCGTAGGTTAGCATGCTAAATGTAGCCTCAATCAAATTAGACTTTTACCAAGAATTGTAATCAGAAACTGATCCAATTAATAGGGAGTAAATAGGTTTCCCTTGCCTTACACTCCTCATAAGCGTGGGACTCAAAGAACCAATTTCACTTTGTTTCGCCTATTAATGCCAATTCTCGTTTTAGAAATACAAGACACAAGGAAACAAATTTCAAGACTTCGGCGAAAGCTACTCATAGATAAGAAGCTGTAGCAGCATAATTAAGCAAGGCAAAAAATGCATATATCACATAAAGATATCAAGTTGAGCTGTGACCCGAGATTTACCTCCTTAAATCGTTCACGGATCTCCGACAAGTCATCAGCATCAAAAGAGCCATCACTACCCCCACTTAAGCCACCAGACATCTGCAAATGGCTAATACGCTATAAGCATCATCTTCACTTTTCCAATGCATTCATTTGCAGTTAGGGGAAAACCCATCAAGTAATACCATGATCATCAGGAAATAGCAAAATGAAATGCATAAAAAACAACCACAAACCCTCATAATTATCAGTTCTTGGAATCAATAATTCAAATTATTACAAACTATTGTTTCAAATGCAGCTAATTAAGGGTAATATATAAAATTGACAGAAAAAACAGTCTTTCATCAAACAGATACACGACAAAAGCACTCATGCTATCAACCCTCCAAAAGGGACAAATGAAAGATGGAAATAACAAAAACGAAAACATTGCATAAAACAGGGGTAAAAAAATAGTAACCCGAACACAACAAAATTCCAGAAACAAAAAAAGCTCAGAAAAAAAAAAAGGAATTGTTCTTCAAATGAATTACTTGCACTAGGGATTCAGATATCAATTTACGAGCTTCGACAGATGAAATTGTGAATTGGTTGTTTTGTTTTCCGTCGTTTTTGACTTTTTTCTTCGAAGAATTTGCTGATGTTGGCTTGACAGTGAGGACTTGCCGGATGCGATGATTGTCGAGCTATAATTTGAAAAATTGAAATTTGTATATGAAATTTATTGAATTTATAATTACAGCCAAAAGAGAATAAATTTGCAAGAAATTAATTCGCATTTATTTTAATTCTATTTCTAATTAAATAAGCGTCTTGGGCCACTCTCATTTTCCCAAACCCATTTTGTTTTGGGCTCATATCACTTACCGATACTTCAAAAAATTAATGAAATGACGAAAACTAAAAGAGGGAAAAATGAAGGGAATATTTAATTTCAATTTTACAACAAAAGATTAAACAATATTGATGACTAATATCACAAAATTTTTAAAAATATTTCATTCTTCTACAAACTTTGAACTCAGACATATAAAATTACAAACTAAAATAGTTATCATCGGCCACAAAATCGGGTTAATTCTTTTTTGGTTCTAGCATACATATTCATTCCATCTTAATATTGCACTTTTTTTAGCTTCCCAGTTTGGGCGCATGAGGATGATGCGTCTTCCGTTAATGAAACACATGAGTATCATGCGTTTTACTAAAAAACGCATAAGGATTATGCGTTTTTGAATTTTTAAATATTTTTATTAAAAGACACATGACCCTCATGCGTCTTTCCTTAAGACGCATAAGGGACATGCGTCTCTAATTTGAACATAAATCACGAGAGACAGAGGCAGAATATCATTCAGCGCGAAAAGATGAGAGAAAAAAAAAGTGGCGGATTTCGAGAGGCCGATAAGTGAAGCGACTGCGTCGTCGATCTGAGCCACTAGATTCCGATTTTGAGGGCTGATCGATGTTGGTGATGGTGGCCAGGGTTTGCAGCGCCTGGCACCGGTCCTCGTCGGCGGCGCCGGAGGATTGAGCTTCTCTCATGCACTCCACAATGGTTTCTCGAATTCGGCTTGCCATCGCTAAATTTGATTAATTAGCCAATGGATCTTGATTCATGGTTTTGTTATGATTAATTAGTGTAATGAGATGACAAGAGTTTCGATTTGGTCATAATTATTTAAAAAAAATTAAGGAAATAATTAGGGAGTAAAAATCATAATTAGCGGTCTAATTTGGTAAAAATCGAGATTAAATCTATTGACCGTTAAATTTTTAACGGAATGGTTAGTCCAAGAACAAAATGATTAACCGGAACAAAAAATTTAAAAGATAATATTTAGGAAAAAAAACGTAAAATAACCACATGTATGAATCACTTTTGAACTTTACTCGAAACAAATTAGAACGAGGTAGTAATTAAAACCCCATTAAATAGGGGGGAATGCAAGAAAAATGGAGAGTTAATTTTCACCTATTTTTATGGACACATGTCAACATCTTTAAAGGCGATTCAACAACTCATCTCAATCTAAAGTCTCAATTCAGTCGTCTCTCTCAATTTTAGATCTGCGGTGGTGATGGCGGGGCCAGAGATGCGTCGTCGGAGGCGGCGGAGTGGGGGAGGGCTAGGCCGCGGATGCTGCTACTGCAGTTGTTGCTTGGCTTTTGCTGTTGTGGTGTTGTCGTTGATGTTCAACTACTACTTGTGCTACTCAGGCTTTTTCGGTGTCGACTGCGGTAAGGGGAATTTTGGATTTATCTTTCCCTTTTTCAAGGAATTGAAGGAAAATCGCCTCCTATAGCGATGCTGCCAAAATCTCGAGATCATGCTTTCTTTTATTCGAATTTAGTTTTGTGACGCATACGTTGGTCACATTTAGTATAACCTAATTTGTGGTGGAAATCGTGTGTTTATTCCTGTGATTTTGGCTTTTAATAGGACTATGCTTCAGCCATTCTTACTTGTCGTTTGCTAATCTTATAATTTGAGTACCTAAATTTGGTGGACAGATAAGTTTGTAGTCATGGCCACTTGAACTTATAATTTCTTGGTTAATGGAGAAATTTTACAAGCTATATTACAGTTTAATCACTAATGTTGGATAATATTGATGATGAGATGGTGTTATTATGGAAATATTACTATTTGAATTATTTATTTCTGGATCCCATAACCTATTAAAAAAATACAGTAATTAATTAAATTACAATTTTTGTTTATTTCTCAATTGTCCATATAAATAAAATTTTAATGGAATTTGTTATGTCTTTTACACTTTATTTATAAAAATTTCAAGTAATATAGGAAAGACGAATAGAGTTAAGTAAATGCCTAAACAAAGTGTTTAAACATTACTCCCTCTATTCCATAGTAGCAGAGATATTTCTTTCCGACATGAAGATTAAGAAAAAGTGTGTTGTGAGTTAAGTAAAGGTAAAATAAAGTAGAAAATGAAAAAGGTGAAGATATGAATAGAGAATAAAGTAAGAGAGAGTAAAATAAGTGAGAAAAAATATATTGACTTCACTACCATAAAATATACCAAAATGACAAAATGACTTCACCAGAAGAAATTGGATTCAATTATATGTAAATTTAATGATACCGCTTGTGGGCTTTTATAGAATCAATAGTATTTTTATGGGTTTATAGTTCAATGAATTCTGGGCCTAAACCCCATCAAAGAAATCAAACATCAAATTACAAGGCCAGTGACTCTATAATCTAGTACTAGCACTATAGTAGTAGTAGTATTTTAATCAATGGATAAATATAACATCTACAAAATTGTTCATGGACTTTCAAATAAATTCACATGTGTCATCGTGTAAAATTTCCGACTGTGAATTTCCAACTTAGACAAATTCAGATCCTTGCACACAGCGCAAAAATATTAAATTCCATGTAGTGTGGATAGATTATATAAATCAAACAGAAAGGTCTTATTCAGCTGTTAACAAAAAAACTGAAAAACTAAAGTCTCATTTTTCAACTAATTACAGATCTCGACAATAGTCATATAATATAAGCATAGGCAGAACGGTTAATTATAATAAACCTTTTTTCATATCTTGCCAAATTGTATATTTAAATGGTTTTTTTATTAACATATATACCGACTTGATCCAACTATACTATAGTGAAGAAAATGACGACATTACACATTAGAAATTTAGACAAGTGGTGTTATACTATTAATGAGATTTAAATGTATGTGTATGGTCAATGAAGTGCACATAAAACTGCACCACTAATCCATAATTGAGATTAATTAAGAGCTGAAAGTGAGATGAGATGGGCAGTCATGTTACACGTTAGGTGACTTAACAACTACCTTTACTTCACTTGTAAACTCTCCCTTCCCTTTCCTCTTTCCCTTTTCCCCCATTACACAATCCCAACCCGATTTCTTTCCCATCTCTTCGTATTTCATTTCATCAGTACATGACTCTAACACGACACAAAAAGTTAGATCGAACAACAATGTGGTATAGTAAGTAAAAGCAAGTTTGCTTATGCAAAAAGCAAAACCAACACTTTAGTACTAATAACAATGCTTTGGTGATGATTGAATCTTGAAAAACAAAAATGAATAAATCTATACACTTCATAGAAGAAAGTGCAAGCAACATTGGCAATGATCATGAGGTTGATAGAAGTGGCTCGCGTGTGGCGCGAATCCACCACGGCTTCAACTCCTCCTCAACCGGGGCTGGCAGGTTGAGGTCAAGAAAATCGCGGCGGGTGCTCTTGGGCTGATGATCAGTGATCAAATGTGATCTCTTGTGACCACCCAAAGCCTGGCCTGATGGGAACACCTTCAGGCAAATCGGACACTCGTGATCTGGCTTTGGTATTTCTGTTGGAATTGTTGGAGCGCAACAGCCTTTGAACTTCTTGTGACTGGCTCTGTGGCCACCCAATGCTTGGTAAGACGGGAATCCCTTATTACAGATCATGCACCTAAACTTGGAGCAATCTGATTGGCTGAGAGAGTTAACCAGCTCGGACGATGGATCAAGATCAAGATTCTGATTGGCCTTGGATTTCTTCTTCTTCCTAGATTCGCTCTCCTCGAAAGTGATGCAATCCATGGAGAGGAGTATAAGGCTCAAGGCCACCTCCTCCCTGTCATCGTCATCATCATCATCGTCAGAGAATCTTTTCCGGGGCTTCTTGGGCGTTGATGAGATGTTGATCAAGTGAGACCTCATGTGGCCTCCCAGGGACCGGCCGCAGGGGAACATTTTCCTGCAGAATTTGCACTTGTGCTTTGATTTATGATCAACTTCTTCCATAGCTATTGAATGAATGAATTATGACTAAGTTGCCATGAAAAGATGAGGCAGAGCAAGAAAAGTGTTGAAGAAAGTGAGCTACTCTCTCTCTTTCTTTGCTTGGTTGCTCTAACTAGAAGTAGAAGTAGAAATAGGGTAGTTGAGAGGTGAAGAAAAATATCAAAATATGAAGTGAAGGGTCGGTTACCTTTGTTGCTAATGATGGCGATCAGCAAGCCACTACTACAATTAAACAAGACAACTTTTTTCAAATGGGATTAATTATTACTAATTCTTTTCGACATTAATGTTATAAAAAATTGATAGATGATAATTTTAAAAAGTATTCTTTTCTTTGTCTTGGTTATAAGGAAAAGGGAAATGAGAGATGGGAAATTCAAGTGTTTGTCTTTGGAAGTTATTCTGTTGGACTTTTACTATATGTGCTTTGTTGCAGTTTGCACAATGTAGGGGTGGGCCCAGATTTTAGTTGCCAACAAAGCTTGCCACTTCACTTACTTTTGTTTGACAAATCATTTTGGTTTGGATTTAAAGCTTAACCATGTAGTTGTGTGTTGAATGTTGATTGACTCACATTGCCTTACTTTGGTGAAGGGTAATGCTTTTGTGTAATAATAATGAGAAATTGAGTCAATTGAGAGTTTGTGTTCATTTCTAATTAATGCCATTTTTCATCTAATTTATGGAAGTTAGCTGGTAAAACGATTTTTGTTCTATCTAATAGGTCGAAAGTTTAAGTCATTATTGGGCAGATGATGAACCATTATAAATAATAATGCGGTTCCTCGTATTTTCATTCTTATTTGGACAATGAAATGAAATAAAAATTAAAAATATTCTAAAATAAACTAAAGAATATTCTCTCTATTTCCTAAAAATAGAAACTTTGGAAACGACATAAATTTTAATGCAAAATTAGTAAAGTGAAATAAATAAAGAAATAAAATGGCTAAAATAGGAGAGAGAAAGAGAAAAAAATAGTAAAATTAATGTTAGTGGATTGTGCGGTCTATTTTCTAAAATAGAAATTTTTTATAGTATTTAGGAAATGAAACAAAAATGAAGAAGTTTCTAATTTTAGGAAATAAGGACATTGCTTTTTTCTTCTCTCATCAAAAATAAATAATTTAATATATATAAATGAGTCAAGTGCTCAAATTCTAAAAAAGCATGAGACAAGACGATGTAATATCGATATCGAATTTTTTACTTAGTAGGATCAATTTCAAGTTTAGTAAGAATAATTAATAATAGAAGTAAAAAACAAATAATAGTTGGAAATTTGCTACTAATGTGATTGGTCTTCCGTTGCTGCATTAATGCCGGCCTTTTACGGCATGCTATAGTTTACTACTATTATCTTATTGCAAAAATCATTTAATTAAAATTTATGATATCCTCATCTTTAGCCAACATTTTATTCCAAGATTAAGCTGTACTTTGTCTATATGCTGCCAATCTTTTGTTTCTTTATATGTATACTGAATTAAGGAGGTCTGAAGATGGAATTATTGAGTGTGATTACTAGCTAGGAAACACCCCTAAATAATTGATTATTTTCCCAAACATTTTTGGTTGATTTGTTTGAGCAAGAACCATGTGCAAGCACATTGTATGTGGTGAGTGTTCATGCATTACAGCTTCTTTTCCCAACAATTGCTTTCTTGTGATTGGTTTATGGAATCTTATTTTCCCGTCAATTGCTTTATGGTTCATACTATTCGCACTTTTCTTTAGTACATATTATTTAAACAATAAGTAATTTTATTAGTATTTTTAAGTGTAATAAAAAAATACTTAATTAACTCTATATCTTATTTAAATAGCTTAATTTTTACTTAAAATAGAAATAGTGCAAGTAGCTTTAGATGATCCGTAAAGAAAAAGTGCGAATAGCGTAAAATGGAGGGAGCAGTATAATTTTGAGTCTGAAGCTTTCCTTTTTTAGTTTGATCTTTTATTATTCAACTTCCTGAAATATAAACTTAAGTACTATTAGAGCATCTTCAATGGTCGGCTAGCGACCGGCTAGCCGATTTTTCGCGCTGGCCGATCGGCTAGCCGAACCATTGGAGGCGGCTAGCGCGAAATCGGCGAGCGAACCGGCGTGGGCTGGCCGATGCGCTGGCCGATCGGCTAGCCGCCATTGTGGCGGCCCGATCGGCCAGCACCGATTTTTGTTTTTTTTTTTAAAAAAAACCCTATATACAAACGCGATTTTCGTTTCATTTTCATTTGCACCACTTGTTTTAACGAGTTTTCTCTCTCTAACTTTCTGTACAAGAGCATCATCGAGCGATGAGTAACGCGGGTGGTAGCGGTGGTGGTAGTGGTGGTAGTGGTGAGGATGCTGAGGAGTACGAACGGAGGATGAACGAGGCTATGAATGCCTACATGAACCGCGAGATGGAGCGGTACATGCGTATGGTGGAACAGCAGGCGATACCTCGCCCTCCACGGGTTATCCACCGCCGAGCAGTGATTGATCGGGATCACGCCGCCGCACATCAGCGGGCATTTGTACGACGACTACTTTTCGTAGAACCCGCGGTTTTCCGCCAACTTGTTCCGGCAGCGTTTTAGAATGCGCAGGAGTTGTTTATGCGCATCGTTGGCGCATTAGAGCGTCGATATCTGTGTTTCCGCTTTAGGCACGATGCGGCTGGCAGACCCGGCCACACCCCTATTCAAAAGTGCACGGCGGCAATCGGGCAGTTGGCCTACGGAGGCGCGGCAGACATGTGGGATAAGTACCTCCACATCGGTGAGTCGACGGCCCTGGAATGTCCGAAGGATTTCTGTGGGGGCGTGATAAGCGTTTTCGGTGAGCAGCACCTTCGAAACCCTACTCCCGAAGATTGTCGAATTTGATGCAGATGCACGGGGAGAAGCATGGGTTCCCCGGGATGTTAGGCAAGCATAGAGTGTATGCATTGGGAGTGGAAGAACTGTCCGACTGGCTGGAAGGGGGGCCTACACGACCGGCTACAAGTCAAAGAATCCCACGATAATCCTCGAGGCCGCAGCTGATTACGGCTGTGGATCGGCATGCGTATTTTGGGGTAGCCGGGTCGAACAACGACCTCAACGTCCTGAACTCGTCTCCCCTCTTCAACGAGAAGTGCCAGGGCGTCGGTCCAGCCGTCTCATTTGTGGCCAACGACAACCGGCATGATATGGGCTACTACTTGGCGGATGGGATATACCCTCGGTGGCCGGTCTTTGTGAAGACGATCAGGCAAACAAGTGATGAAAAGAAGGCCTACTTTGCGAACGACAGGAGTCGGCGCGCAAGGACGTGGAGCGCGCATTTGGTGTGCTCCAAGTCCCGATGGGCGGCAATTAAGGGTCCAACGCGTTTGTGGGATGTCGGATGCGTTTCCCGAGATAATGTATGCCTGCATTATCCCGCATAACATGATCGTCGAAGACGAAGGCGTACAACCGACTAGTTGGGCCAATGATGATGAAGCCGGTCCAAGCCACGAAACGGCCACCCCTAGTGTACGACGTGGGGTACCTCTCGATGAAGCCGGCCGCCTCAAGGAATTTGCCGACATGCGCCAAGTGGATGCTCATATTCAACTCCAAAAGGATATAATTGAAGAGTTGTGGGCACGGAGGACTGCACGCCGATAGTTTTTTTTCTTTATTATGTACCTTTTTAAATGTAATTTTTTTTATCTATGTACCTTTTTTAAATGCAATTAATGAATTTTCTCGTATATGTCTCGTAAATTTAATTCCGTAATTTAATCGTAATTTTAATTCCGTAAATGTAGTATGTTTTGAATTATTTTTATTGCGGCTGGCCTAAATCTCGATGTGGCAGGTGGATTGTTAGTGCTGCTGACGTGGCAGGGGGAGAAACTGCTGGCCGATTTCTGGCCGAAGTACCATTGGAGATGCTCTTATACTTAATAATCACTATTGAGTTCAAAACGGCTTTTAAGAAATACTCCGTATAAAGGAAAATGGATGGCAAAAAGATATTACCTCTGTCCCACATTATTTGAGTCACTTCTTTTTTTGCACTCGTTTTTAAAAAATTATACTCCAATAAATAGTTAAAGTGGAGAGAGAGAATATGAACAAGAAGACTCTCCTCTGCATTATTCTCTCTCTTATTTTTTTCTCTTTCCACTTTAACTATTTATTACTCCTCATTTTTTCAAAACGAGTGCAAAAAAAAAATGACTCAAGTAACATGAGACGGATGAAGTATATTCCATTTTTACATACTGGTTTTATGGAATAGTAAAATATGAGTCAAATTAGTTAAAAAAATATAAGATCTACTTATTATTTATAGTAATAGCGAACCGGAAGTTCTAATCACAAACCAAAGAAGTACAAAATATAAACCATATATATTTGGTGCTCAAGAAGGTAGTAGATGAGTAAGCCATTTTACGATGAAATAGCCCAATGTTTTCCAACATATATTCCGACTTCTAATCGCAGAAGAAAGAAGTACAAAATACTCGAATCATACATATTTGTTGGTGTTCAAGAAAGTAGATGAGTAATCCATTTTAGGATGAAATAGCCCAGTGTTTTCTACATTTCTTCTTCTTAATCTTTCGAGATATTGAATTAAATTAATGGAGACACTATTTTAGAGGAGTGGGCTAGAAATAGTAGCAGCATATATAGTGTGACAATAGTGTAATTTATTTACTATCAAGTCACCAAATTCAGTTGCAACATTCACCCAACTTTGTGGACCACAACATTATAGGTTATCAATGTAACCGCAAAATGTCTTGTGACAGTGAGAAAAAGGAAAATGTTACCACGTAGGGGCAAATTGTCTTTTCATACAATAACTAACAGCACCATCTCAATATTATTGACCTATAAACATACATTTATTGGCATTTTTGACCCAACACTTTAATATATAATGCATCCTATGAGATTTTCCTAAATTACCCCTAAAATAATTGTAAGTAATAAAGATAGAGTAATGATAGAGCATCGTAAATAAGCTATAAACAATTTTGATCATGTGATTTTTTTTGTTTATACATCTGTATTGGTTAATTATTTTGTGTAGAAAATTGAAATGTATATAGTGGGAATATTAGGCTACAAAACTTAGTTTAAAACAAATATTGTGAACCATAAATTTATTAGTAAGATACTCCGTACGTGCTTTGTTGCTTAAACGATCTCCCCCCATTTGAAAACAATTAAGACTTAATCCTAACATCACTACTAAAGTTGGATTACTATGTTACTACTAATGTAATGGTTAGATTTTTGTTAGATGATCCAATTATTAAACCTTTTTTCTCCTGAATTTTTAATTTGTAAATAAGATTTGTGTGTTCTCGTCTTGAATTAACGTACATGTGTAAAAGCCCAGTAACCTTTATCATTTTATGAACTTAATTATGGTCCACAACTATATACTGCATTCATTTAAAAATAATATAAACCGCTCCTACAATCTTCCCAATTTTTCATAAAATAAAATTGAAACCCCAGCAATAAAGGCCCCACATCTCTGTCCCACAATATTGTGAGAGGTGTTAAATCAGGGTTCACAGTGACCCGCTAAGGAGGAGGGTCTAACACAACAGTAGTGAGATTTGATCCTTGACCATTCATACAAATTTGCCCCTCCAAAACCAATTACGTTAATCCCTATTGACAATCTTCCCAATTTTTAATCTACTGATTGGAGAGGAAAAGTATTATCAAATGAGTCGTATTTCTTCATCTAATCCACACCATTAATTAGAAATTAAGTTGTAATTAATACTTTAGTTATGTACGTACGTCTCTATTAAGTAGTATGATGGCGTTAAATATATTATGTAAACAAAACTAAATAAATGTGTTTGTAATATAAAAAGACACGCCACTCTAATTTTGTAGAGTGCGTACTGCTTAGAATAATATTTTTAAGATAATAAAAAAGGGAGTGTTAGGGTGCCACAACCTTTTAAAATAACACTATACCATCATTCATAAGCAATCATTTGTAGACGTGGACGAATAATAAACTGTCACGTGGCAAAAAAAAAAAAAAACTGAAAAAGACGGCCAGCAATATGTTGTATATACTATACAACAATTTTTCTTGGCCAGCAATATCCAACATGCTATACAACAATCTATAGATTGTTGTGTAGCGTTTATAATATTGTTGTATAATGTTTATAATATTGTTGTATAAGTGGTGTCACGGTGTCACTTTAAGAGGGATTGTCATTTGAAGACGATCCTAATAAGAAATCATAAATAAATAATGGTGCATATTGATTTTTAATTATATGATGTACTCAATTACTATTTACATTAAAGAATAGTAAGTCATGTCTTTTTTCTCTTATATTTATGAAGTACATTTTCCAGTTTTCACGTAGATCTTTACAGCCATAGTGATTTGAATCTTCAGACTTATCAAGTAAATAAAATGTTTTATCAATTAAATTGCATGATGGAATGGAATGAGGGTGGAATGGAATGGAGTTTGAAATGAAATAAAGATAGGAATGAGATGTCAATTTCCTTGGATTTCCTTTGCATTTTTATCCATTCACTCGTTCATTTTATCACATCAAGCAAATAAATAGAATGAAATTAGGAATCACATTCCGTTCCACCTTTCATTCCATCGTTACCAAGAAGCCTCTTGTATAAAAGAGAACACAGCAAACATGTATACACATAATTCATCATATTATGATGATAGACTAAATAGAGTTAATGGATTCCTCTACTCAGCATTATATGCTAAATGAACACTCAAAATTGCCAATGTTCAAATAAAAAAAAATATTTCTTTTTTCTTATAAAAAATACATGCAATTAGTTTGCAAAACTATAATTTCTAACTTTTGTTTGTTTTAATGATAATGTGCTCTTTATTTTCACTAAACCAACTCAATACTTGCTTGCCTGCATTCACACGTCACTGTAACAAGTCTCATCTATAAAGACACAAATTTAAAGACGCAATTACATGTGTGGAGAATTTTTAAAAATCATCAAAATTAATAATGCAAAAGAAAAACGTCTTAAATTAAGGACGCATTAGAACAGCTGTGACGTCTAATTGATGTAAGTTTAATTTTAATTTCAAATGTCAACACATACCAAACAAAAATTGAATACGCGCGTGTCTCATTAATTTGAACATTCATTCCCTTTTGACGAATACTATAATATATTGTGCCATATAAATACACGAATTATATACTATAAATTGAAAATTTTGTTATTGATTTAACTAAATTTATATCATAATAAAAAAGATGTGAATAACTTTCAAAATGAATCTAAAGGCCAAAATTGGTCCTGAACATATACTCATTTTATGATTTTGGTCATACACTTTATCTTTCGAATTTTTTGGTCCTGTACATTTCAAATCGGATCACAATTGGTCATCCATTAATAATTCCGTTAATATTTAACGGTCAACGATTTTAATCACAATTTTGACCAATCAAAGCTGTTAATTATGATTTTACATCCTAATTATATCCTTAATTATTTTAATAAATTTTCATTTAAAATATATAACAAATATCATAAAAAAACAAAAATGAAATATACAGCCCAACTCAATTAATCAATCATCTCCTTAATTAATCCTGGTAATGCTCACCAACATTGATCCCTCCGCACGTCGGAGCCCCCTTTCTCCTACTGCCACATCGCCGCCGCCACCAAACGCAAGCGACGAGAAATCCCGCTCAAAAGCCCTAAAAATCTGTGTGGGGATATGGGGAGTGGAATCGGCGGCGTTGTCGGGGGCGGAGAAGGATCAAGTGGTGGTGGTAGGAGAGAGCATCGACGCAGTTGAGGTCACGCGGCAACTAAGGAAGGGCGTGGGCCACGCGGAGCTCGTGAGCGTCGGCGAGGATAAGAAAGAAGATACTAAGCCCGCGGCGGCGACGCCGGCGAATGCGACGCCTGTTTTCTGGTCGGAACCCTTGGTTGCAGATCTCTCGCACACGTACCGATCCGGGTTCCGGTGGGGCGGTGCTTGCGTTTGGTGGCGGCGGCGGTGTGGAAGTAGGAGAAAGGGGGCTCCGGTGCGGCGGAGGGATCAATGTTGGTGAGCATTACCAGGATTAATTAGGAGATGATTGATTTATTAAATTGGGCCGTATATTTCATTTTTTGTTTTTTACTAATATTTGTTGTATATTTTAAATGAAAATTTATTAAAATAATTAAGGATATAATTAGGGTGTAAGTAATCATAATTAACAGCTTTGATTGGTCAAAATTGTGATTAAAATCGTTGACCGTTAAATATTAACGGATGACCAATTGTGATCCGATTTGAAATGTACATGACCGAAAAATTCAAATGATAAAGTTTAGGACCAATATCATAAAATGAGCATATGCTAATGACCAATTTTGGCCATTACTCTTGATTCATTATCCTGATTTTCTTATTAAACTCGAATATTAATTAATTGGTAAATGGACTTTTTTTTATGTAGTATGAAAATAATTATTCAAAGATCCAACATTTCATCTCTAAAAGAAGAAAACAATTATTTCTCAAACAAATAACAATTTCGTCAAACATTCATTGAGAAGAAGTATGTTGAATACATATACATATGTGATCCTTGCGTCTATTGTAGTGGATTGGGAACATGCTGATCGGCGGCGGCCAAGATTTTCCGACGGCATCATCGCCGAAACATTCACGGGATAATATACATTATTCCTGGAAGCATCCTATAGATCCATTGCAATCTGTATTGCACCGAGCACAACATTCATCTAGAGTTTCACCCCTATATTAAGTGAACCCTTAATTAAGACAATCATCATCATCATAAATAAAACAAAGATGATTTTTATTTTGGATTTTCTTTTTAGGAAATAGGTTTGATTTGTGTGTTGGATTTAAGATATAGTACATGTTATATATGCTGAGGTTAGTGATAAAATGCAAACTTCAAATATTGTATAAACTCCAAATTATGATCTGGACTGTCAGAAAATGTCAACAAATGACAAAATTATAGTAACAGAAATGTCAGCACAGTATCAATCGTTGACACTGTGTTGACATTTTTTGTTGCTAAAATTTTATCGTCTATTGACATTTTTTAACAATCCAGATCATAATTTGGAATTTGTACAATATTTAGAATTTGCATTTAATTACATCCATATATATTGTTGTATAGTTGACAAAACAAATGTTGATTTAATAACATTCTCGATCGATTTTTAGCTTCAACCTCAATTAAGACAATCATCATCGACAACTATGAAGTTAATTTTCATTTATTTTAAAAAAGTAAGTCTTATCTACATTATTCTCCACTTATTTAGTTCTCTTTTCACTATAATTAATTATTATCATTTTCTTAAAATGAGTGCTAAAATAGTGGAGATAGTATTTATAAAAAGTTAGATATATGGCTTGTTTAGAAGTAGATGACCCCTAATCAATTCTTTTTTATGCATTAATTGTAATTTCCTCTTTCTATTTTTGATTAATGACATGAAAAAGTATAGTTAAAGTGTTTGGGAGGTGTGTGTGAGTTGACTATTTGAAAAGTGTTTGAAAAGTCTATTTGAAAAGTGTGTGCGAGATAAAGCAGAATATTATTGCAGATAGAGATGAGATTGAAAATATTATGAAATTTAAATGAAAATTGTTGAGAGAGATTAAAAAAATATTATTGCAGATAGAATACTACTTTAAATTATCGAAACGAAAAATACTTTGTCACATTAATTATTTGAACTTGGGATGATAGTCATTTACACTATGAAGTATGAAATGTAGTCAAATTATGGTTAATTAATAGGATTTGCTAGTGAATATATTAAATTTTTAAATTTTCCCAATTGTTATATGTATGTATAAGACAATATCTTTAGTTATAGCTCAAAATAAATACGTTTCATTATAATAGGAAAGGAAAAAAAATGAAGCAAAATAAAAAATATACAGTACTACCTTAGTCTACTGTCATTAGTCTTATTTAGTTATTATACGGTGTCGTTTGAGCATCATAAAAAATAGATTCATTGAAATTTTTTTACTTAATTATTAAATATAACAGCAAACAATATCTAGGACAAATGTTAAACCATAATTTATAAAATAAGAGTGCAAAGTTTTATTAATTCTTATTCATGAAGCTGAAAATGCAACATTTAGAAATGAAACAAAATAAGAAACATAACAACTTAAACCAAAAATTGCAACAATGTGAAGGAATTTGAGTGTTGCACTAAGCCACAGCAGGCATATCCTTGAGCCATGGATCCAGTGGCTTCCCAATGGAATACACTATGAACCCTATCTCCCTCAGCTTCTCCACATCCACCACATTCCTCCCGTCAAACACGAACGCCGGCTTCTGCATCCCCTCGTAGATCCGCCCGTAGTCGAGCCCTTTGAACTCCTCCCACTCCGTCATCACACACACCGCGTGCGCCCCCTTGCTCGCCTCATATGCGTCCCCCATCACGCTCACCTGCTTGGCAGCCTCCCCCGCGGCCGGCTGCAGGTGGGCCGGGTGGTCCCACTCAAACTTGTTCAGGGCCAGATCCCTCTGGATCTGGTCCTCGCTCACCTGAGGATCGTAGATCCTCAGGTGAGCCTTATCCCCTATAAGCCCCTTGCACACGTCAATTGCCGCGGTCTCCCTTGTGTCACCCGTGTCCTTCTTGAACGCGAACCCTAGGATCGCGACCTTCTTCCCCGTGACCGTGTTGAACATGGACGACACCACCCGGTTCACGAACCGGCTCTTTTGGTAGTCGTTCACCTTGATCACTTGCCTCCAGTATCCAGCCACCTCGGCCAGGCCGTTGCACTCGCAGATGTAGACGAGGTTGAGGATGTCCTTCTGGAAGCAGGACCCGCCGAACCCCACGCTCGCCTTCAGGAACTTGGGCCCAATCCTCGAGTCCGTCCCAATGGCATGGGCCACCTGCGCCACGTCGGCTCCTGTGGCCTCACAGAGAGCCGACATGGCATTCACTGAGGAGATCCTCTGCGCCAGGAACGCGTTGGCGGCCAGCTTCGACAGCTCAGCCGACCACAGGTTGGTGCAGAGGATCTTATCCTCCGGGACCCAATGTGCGTACACGGACTTCAACGTCTCGACCGCCTTTCGCCCATCGGAGGTCTCCCGACCTCCGATGAGGACGCGGTCGGGATTAAAAAGATCCTGAATGGCCGTGCCCTCGGCCAAAAACTCCGGGTTAGACAGAATCTGATACTTAATCCCCTTACTATTGTGAGTGAGAATCCTCTCAATAGCCTCAGCAGTCTTAACAGGGACAGTGGACTTCTCAACCACAATCTTGTCCGATTTCGAGACGTCGGCGATCATCCGGGCCGCGCTCTCCCAGTAGGTGAGATCGGCCGCCTTGCCGGCCCCAAGGCCGCGCGTCTTGGTGGGGGTGTTGACGGAGACAAACACAATGTCGGCCTCGGCCACGTGCCTCTCGACGTCGGTGCTGAAGAAAAGGTTCTTTCCCCTGCACTGCTTCACCACCTCATCCAGCCCTGGCTCGTAGATGGGCAGCACGTCACTGTTCCAAGCTTGGATCCGGCTAACCGAGATGTCCACCACCGCAACCTCAATCGACGGGCACTTCACCGCGATCACCGCCATCGTTGGCCCGCCGACGTAGCCGGCACCGATGCAGCAGATCTTCACCATCTTTCACAACAATGTACAAACTGAAACATACACATTTTTGCTTCATTATCAATCATTAATTTTCATATTCCATCAACACAACATCTAATATCTCTATAGACTCTATAGCTTCAAGCATCATTAAGAGAAAATAAAATCACATTCAATGTAGTACATGATTGATGATTGTAACATCCAAATTTTCAATCAAAACAATCTACTTTCACTTTTTCTTTTATCACTATTTACCTAACAGAGAGCAGAGTAGAGAACTGAAGAATCCTTACAAATCCTGATTTTTTCAAAATTTAATTGCTTTAATTTGCAAAGAATGTTAACCCAAGTAAATTATCTAAATAAAGGATGATTAAAAATTGAACTTAAGCACCTATTTTCAAGGGCAAATCAAAGAAATCAACCAAGGAATTCAGAGAAAATGAAAAAATGTCACAACAAATAAGAAGATCACGAGATAATTAAACTAATTCTACAAAGCTTAAAAATCTTGCTAGAAAAAAGAGCAATAAAGCATTCATTTATTTAGCAAAGAAGATTAAGGGATTGAAAGCAGAGAACTGACCTCGAATGGGAGAGAGAAAGCAGAGGTGAGGCTTTGAAGATTGTGAAATGAAAGAAGCATATATAGTGATGGGAGTAGGAGAAGATCTGCAAACAACACTGTCAAACTAAGCAAAGTGACATGAGCAAGATTTATTGCAATTTGTAGAATAAAATGTATATTAACGAGAGTTCGACACGTTTACGGAGTTGTTCCTTTCAGTAACAAATAAGGCAGTTTTAAACAGCTTTTCTTGCCTAAGTTTACTTTTATTGCACATTTAATAGTGTTAAATACCTATTTCCAATCTCAACAGTCAGAAAAGATTAATGAGATACTTTCTTAAATAAATAAAAATCACATGATTAATAGCCAAGTACTACCTTATATACAAGATGGTTATGTGTTTTTAAGTTTTATCTTAGTTCAGTCATATTCTTTCTAGATGCCTTCAAGATAGTTGAGTTGTATTCCTTTTTTAATTTATCTCAGAGTAGTTGAGTCATTTTCTTTTATTAATAAAATTTTAATCTCTCTTATTTTACTCTTTCTTACTTTGTTCCCTCTCTCCATTTTAACCTTTAATAAATCAATATCCTAAATCTTGTGCCTGAAAGAAATGCCCCAGCTATCTTGGGTTGGGACGGAAGGCGTAAATTGGTAAAATAAGAGAGATAAATAGAATGACAGTTGAAATAGTTTTAGTAGATAGTGAAACTCATATTATTATTAGTGTTGTATGAATTGTTATGATAGATCATAATGATATAAGTTGTAAATAAATTGATGTATATGAGTAATTAATTGATGACAACTTTTCATAAATAGAAATGATTATATTTTTATGAATGAACGAAAATAGAAATTGTACACATTTTTATAAAATGAAGGGAGTTTCTTTTACTTTATTCATTTACACTTTATTCTCTCTTATCTTATCTTTTACTTTTTTTTTAATCATTTTATCTACTTTATTTGCACTTTATTCTTACTTATCTCTTCTGCTTTATTCTCTCTTTATTTAATTTTTTATTTATTTCATTTAATACAATTATTTTTAAAAGTACTCTTGTGATTCTATATGGTAAAAGAGGAAAAATTAATGGGAATTTGTTATATTTATCTAATCTTTTTAGGGAAGTTACATGAAATAACTACCCTCGTGATAGTGTGTCACGGTTATAAATATGATCCAGAAGCACTCATTTTAGGCAGATAAAAGAAGTAATCATTGGGAAAGTCGTTGCATTTTCATGTGAAAATAGCGTGGCGCCAATAAAGAATTAATTAAAAATTGTTGATGATTTGCAAATCACGATTTCCAGAGTTGTTTAAAGCCTTGAAGCTTGAGAATTGAGAAACAAAACGTGATTGGTTGGCTCGGACAGGCAGTTGAGTGAGCTCAAAGGCAAATTATTACAACCCAAAAAAAAATACTAGTACCAGTATTTAAATGTACTTTTATATTCTTATTATAAAAATTGGTACGAAGGTAAACATATCGTATTTAGGATCAATTGCTAACTTTCTTAAGTTGCTAACTCATTAATACAATGTATTAAAAATGTCAATATAATATGATGACTAATTTTGTTGAACTTCAATATAATGTATTAATATTATGTGTTGACATTTTTAATACACTGCATTGACGAGTTAGTAAGTTATCAACTTAAGAAAATTAGCAATTGATCATACCCTACTTATACTTAGTATATCTATCCTCATACACACATACAAAAATCACGTATATATATCATGCTATGAAACTTGATGTGAAGAGAGAGAACGTGTTGGTGCCTAAAATAATGGCCTCAAATCAGCAAATATTCAAGGTGAATTGTACTCCACTGTAACAGTATGTGAATTTTTATGTAATATACTGATATACACACGACTATTTTATTTCTTTTTATTGCACATTGAGGTACTTGTACTACACTTCGCACAAATTTTAGTTTTCATGCCATTTAATAAATATACCAAAATATCTGATCGAGTAACATGACATTTTTCAGAGTGGCCCAGCCCAGCCTAAAGTTTCAATTTTGACCCGGTAGGC
The DNA here is from genome assembly GCF_023119035.1 of Salvia hispanica. NCBI lineage: Eukaryota > Viridiplantae > Streptophyta > Magnoliopsida > Lamiales > Lamiaceae > Salvia > Salvia hispanica. Next base: position 29,239,275 of record NC_062965.1, read on the forward strand.
CCGCTTGACCAGGCCCACTAAGTAAATATGTATTTGTCCGACGATGAAAGCAACTGAGTAGAGATGACGTTTCCCTATCCATTAAATTATAGTAGTAGAGTAGTAATAGGTTTGAATCACCACAATCAATTACTCCTTCCGTCCCAAATAAGATGTCACACTTGAGAAATAACACAAGATTTTAGGAGATGTTATTTTATGTTTTAAGTGATCAGAGAAAATATAATTTTATAATTGATGTGAGAAAGAACTTTTTCCAAAAAAGGAAATGTGACATATTTTATGGGACAAACTAAAAAGGAAAGTGTGACATCTTTTATGGGACGGATGGAGTATATAAGATCATTATTAATTTGTTTCTCAAAATAATTAAACTTTTTTGTATACAGATTTTCGTAACTGCATTCATCTAAATTACCTAATGAAACTCGTCAGGAACAATGTGATCCTAGTTAATAACACCAACAGGAATTTTTAAAATAAAGACACGATATCTACAAAGCATGTCTTAAATTTTAATCATATTAAGAAGAAATACAAGAACACAGCAAATAGGAAAGCAGAAGAAACAGTTGCACACAACACTGGCTCCAGATGGGATTAAACTCACCAAACCATCCACGACGTCGCCCGAGTCCTGTCTGGAAGCTCAGCCCAAAGCAACCCGGCAGCAACCTTCTCGACTCCTACGAACTCCAAGCGATCACCAGACAGCTCAACCGTGCTATCCGTGCCTCAAACGGCAGCTCAACACCCCGTTCGTTTCACCTCAAATCCCCTTTCTACCTGCATCGCTTAGACCAGATATACAAGGAGAATTCCAAGACATCAAAGAAGCTATCTAGCACAGATAAAAGTGGCAGGACGAGTCGATGTAGAACTGAAGCAAAAGGAACACGGGGATTCGTTCTGAGGCTCTGGAACAAGGTCAAGTGCAGCTTAGTGAGAGAGCATAGGCCCCAAAGCTAAAGGTGTAAATTTCAGATGCATATGCTTTTCTTAAAAACAACTAGAATCACTATGCAAGAATGTCCTTGTTTCAGATCATATACATTGTAATGCAACCGACTCATGAAAGCAAAATTACCTTTCAAGTTGACGATAAGCTCTAGCTTTTCTCTCAGTCTATCCACTGGTATAAATCTTCCAGTTCGATCCGATCTCTGGCCACGCTCTCAACTTGAAGCTGTTGCCGGTTTAGATCTAAGAACACTTCAAATAAACCATCATACCTAGTTCATGTTTGAAACAAAGAGGAAAATGCAATATCCTGTATAAGCATTGCTGCTAAAAACATTGCTGCACATTGAGGAAGAATGTTTGTATACAATAAGGTCACTAACAGCATTCTTCTCTTTCTAGTAAATACTACATACAAAATATAGATCACCCGTAAAAAGGAAGTGAGACAAACTGATCATTTTTGTATACGAACAGACGTGGTCATAGCTAAACGTAAAAGATAACCTAAGAGAGCCTCAGAGCCATTTCTTGAAGCAATGCCCTTTTTTGTGATGCATCGATGACATGATTTGTTTCAGCATTCTCAAGGACATCAGCAATAATTGCAGCTGCATGGTCAAGAGGTTCTTCTGCGGCTCTCTTCAACATAAAGGCCTGTCAGTTAGAAATTGCCACAGATTAAACATTAGAACCCTATGATAAAAAGACTAAAAGCTAACATCTCTTGATTTGTAAAAGGGACAAACACCATAATGATCATTCTGAATAATTCGTAAGAGACTTGCCCCGATTTTTCTTTTAATAGAGATAATTGAGGTAAAAGACAACACTTGGTTTTTATGACTAGCTTAACAACAAACCACTAGTTTAAGCATGGCTTAACTTTCATCCTATGAATAGAAGTGATTCTGGTGGAGGAAGGAGGAGGCGAAGCCAGACCTGTCCGTGATGTGTGATGGTTAATGAACAAGGCGGTTGGAACCATGGCTCTCCATCTATTTGTACCGGCAAGCCAGCAAAAATCTGAATCTTAATAGACTGCCCCTGTGCAAGCCTGCGAGCCCGAGATAGCCCAACCTGTCCAAGATACCAATGATAATACATTACAACAGATTAGTGGTCAGTCACAATTGAAGTTGCAAATACTTCACCTTCTCTCAAGAAAGAGGATATGCTTTCCTGCATAACACTAATTTTTATAGATTAAACCTTAACGTGGCATTTTGGACTGAAAACATTTTCTATTTGGGGAACGATTTATGTAGCTATAGTTTATTACAAAGCTTATAAAGTACTAATTATCAAATTTAGTGCAAGAAATTCTTTGCTCTGGGATGAAAACAGTGATATTGACACCATAAATTCTTTAAATGTTGTTTCAGATCTATTCAGAAAGAGATTTAACCATCTAGTTCAATCTAATCACCAAATAAATGGCTGAGTTAGAACGAAAAACTCCTGCAACAAAAGAGCTTCACAGTGTAATAATTATCTCGTAGGAAAAAAGGAGTTTGACATGCCTGCAGCTTTCCAAGATGCCATGTCCCTGAAATGCTTACTACCTCAAGCACTTTGTCATGCATAGATTGAGGATCAAAATTATCATAGTTCTCCTCTTCATTCTGCCATAGGTCAACACCACCCATATAACTCCCAATATTAGCTACAAGGATACCCTCTGCATCCTAAAATGATGAAGCAACATAACACTTCCAATAAGAACGCTGCACTAGATTGTTTGCTATACAAATTTTTTTACATAGATTTAGCAGAAAGAAATAGTAAAATTTAGATTTTAAAAACGATGCACTGACCTCAGGAACCTCAACCTCGACACCATCCACATCCACCCGAACTTGCCAGGGGAAGTGGGCAAAAGTCTTATCCATTATGCTCCTAGCACCTTCTCTTGCATAAAGAACCTTATTCATGAACTGCAAGAAACACTTTATTTGAGCGAGATGACTAAAGTAACCTATTTCGTGAATAAAGGACTTTAGCTAATAATAGGGCCTTGACCAGTTATAAAAAAAACACAAGTGCAGCACACAAAAAACACTTAACGACTCTCATTCAGAGTGATGTTTGCTAATTGCATTAGCACCTTGAGAATAAAAGGTATTATCAATTGTTAAATATTATGAACTTTTTAAAATACAGCCAAATACTACTCAAGCATTGACGTGAGTTCGACAAACAAATCTAGTACATAATCTGATTTCAAATCCAAACATGACTTAGCATAAAGAAATTTCAAGTCAAAGACAACTAATGTCTTTAAATAAAACAAAACATACCAAAGAAGAAAAGAATCCACAGCATGAACATAAGCAAATCATAGAATATGTAAAACAACAATGGAAGAAATAACTTCAACTATTTGTTATTAGCTGCACCTTAGAATATAGAGAAGCTCTTTCTTACTATAGAGAAGCTCTTTCTTTCTAGTGGGGTCGGGGAAAAATAGAAGAGGTGATTTCATTATATTACAAGAATACAATTTTTATTAGGGCGGTAGCTTTGAAAAGACAAATATCTTTTCTTTCATTTCGGGAGAAATGTGATCGGAAGGATCTAATTCCAACCTCCAGGTAAAATAAGAACCGCCCCCACATTCAAATGTCTACAAAGTGCTCTAAGCCCTATTTCGTTGTAGGTGAACAGACCAAAGCGAATGATCAAAAAATCCTAGAGACTGAACAGAAACTTAGGGGCATATCCATGTCATTTTGTGACTGAATTTGTAAATGCGAGTCTTGAAAATTAAGAAACCTACAGCTTCCCTTCAACGAAATTACCCAAGAACAAGTAACATAGAATTTCCCATGCACCATCAAGCAAGAATGTAATATGAATAATAAGACACCCACTCAGTCATTCGTCAGTAATTTCCGGAAAAATTGAAATTTTACTTCCATTGACACATTACAATGTTTTAGAAAAAATGAAAACTTCAAGCGTTCTATTCGCTTAGAAAATACCATCATCCAATGTATTTACAAATAATTAACGAGTGCAATGCCTTTATTTCCAGAAGCTGTGACCATTCTCTATGATACAAACTAACAGCATCTACCTGGTTGTAGAACTTATCAGGGTTCTCTTCTCTCATATTATGGATTTCCAAAGCAACTTTTGCATCACATCCAACCCCTACAAAAGCAGAAATTGTTAATGAGGACACGCATTTTGTATACAAAATTATCAGTGTAAAAATTGGTGCAAGGTTGTCAAGAGAAGTTACAGATAAATAAACTAAATATGGCAGGAAGTTCAATACGAAATGTACCAAGATAGTTGTTCATGAATTTAGGAGAATGGAGTGGTTTCCTGTGCTGGCTCGAGAATGATACCTGCCATCTATCAAGCATGGTAACTGCAGCATGTTCTATGTGATCTAATAATGTATACAGACCTCCTTGCCTCTCAACTGAACCTAGGCCAGCCCCCCAAGAAAGTACTCGAGACATATCATTTCCAGTCCCAGCAGGAAGAATGGCCACTGGTGGAGGTGAAACAAAGTTTTGTTTGTCTATTTCATTCAGAACCCAGCCAACAGTACCATCTCCTCCACAAACAAGAATTCGGAAATGAGGAATCTTTCTAAATAAGTAGAGTCCAGCTTCCGGTCCTTGTGTTGAGCTTAATTCAAAAACCTATAGTGAACGAACTAATTAATGTACCAAACAGCATAACAATTCCTTTAGGATTATTGAAATACATTCAATAAAGTAAGGATAGTAAGATTAATCCGCGAGGACAAGCAGGAGCAACCCCACACACACACACAACAAGATATAATACATGGAGTCAAAACAACAATCGAGACAGGTATCTACATAGATGCACAACTTCATATATCTGGTCTTGATAATTGTTTCTACGTACATATGATTCCTTCAATTCAACCTCATACTAGCCACCAGAAAACTGGTGAGCAATGAAAACCATTAATTGATGAATGAATAGCATATTCATAAGCATAGATGATGCAGCTACTACTTTCTATGCAGCTCTTAGATTTCCAATCTCTTCTTCCATAGAAGTTTCATTAAACTATTTGGAGGGGACGAAAAATCAATATAAAAAACTTTTAACCCAGGAAAAGTTGGTATTTGCCATGGACAAATATGACTTATCTTTAATTCTTAAGCTCTAACTATCCTAACTGGTGGGATGCAACTATCATCATTACATTAGTGTTTTTCAAGATATACAGATACAAGTTAATGTTCAGACACTTCAAACCTGTTCTAATGAATATTTGGTACAAATTAATGCCAAGATTAAATGATACTGCCTAAACAACTCTGACCTGTACAGGATTCAGTAGAATATTCAGTCTCTGTTTGAGTGAATTTCCTCGTTGAGCTCCACTCTTTTTGTTGATGAACACGAGTAAGGGCCTTGCCTCAGGTGGCAGATCATTTATATCATACTTTTGTCTCAGGCCTTCTAACTGCGTCCCCTCCTTTTGATTAATAGTTAAGCTTCTTTTCAAACTAGGACCCGTTTTTGCTTCTCCTTGTTGGTCCACCTCCTCAGTATTTGTTTGACCGTTTTGGTTTTCTTCAGTTCTATGAGAACCATTCACCATCTGACTGGTCTCCTTCGTAATCTCCATGGAGGTGCCACTCATATCACTACTATCACCAATATCATTTGAGATCTGAATTCCATGCTTATAATTCATACTCTGACATCTTATGCTAGCACGCACAGAAGATGCAATCCCATTGGCTCCTTGGGTGATGGAACACAGAAATCCACCAGAAGAAGTCCTAACAAATTGTTTCACATATAGAGGTGATAGTATAAGCCTTCTATAAGGTCCCAAATCACAAGCATCCCCTGTGTCATTAAACAAATTACCATGGCAGTCAACATGCACCAAGCGCTGACACCATAAGCAACACCATATTGGGGATTCCCTAAGAAAAGTACCACTGCATGACTCTTCACAGTAGCAACAGAATGAGGATTCACCGGGTTGATCTGTTACCTTGGTCCACCGCACTGCCCATTGATGCATCATGTGTTCATAGCCAAACATCGACACACACTTACAGTCTCTGTGAGCATTAGAGGAGCAACCCAAGTGGGACGCTGCACCACATATGCTACAACAGTGAGTAAAACCATCAGAAGGTACCATTTGACTGCGGGTTTGGGAAGGTTGCACAGACTTTAAACAAACACAGCACTTAAAGCTTTTCCCTCGAGCTACAGATTCCAAAACCCAAGTATGAGGAGCCATGGCAACCATGTGCCTTGTTTTGGGGTTTTTCTTTGACCTGGCTATGGCTCTCATCCAAGTTAAATTAATGTTTCTTCTCCACTGGAAAGCTGTGTAAAAAATAGTTAATACGCCCACCAAACCAGCAATGAAGCAAGATACAATAAACAGATGAGATTCTGCCATTTCAGCTGGATTTTTCCAGCTGGGAAGAAGAGCATTAAAGTCCATGAAGTCATCCATGTCTAGAATAAGTCTCCAACTGTCTGCTTACACATAATCGAGAAAACTAGCTCATCTGTATCCAGGTTGTCAGCTTCAGCACCCATTGAGGTTACAGACACCAGATTTTACATCCCAAATTGATTGTATATTCAATTGATACTATCAGCTTTGTGAAACTATGTAATGATTAAACTGCACCCTTTCAGAAAGTTTCAGCTTATCTGAACCTCATTTTCCTGAAAATGCCTCAACTATGTTACTGCATCGGTCAATCATCAACCTCTTCTTGCGAAGCTCCTTAGCTGTGATAATGAAATAAATAACTTCAAAAGTTAAAACCATACAAGATGAAATGCTACACTACACCTAAACACATAATTGAACACACCCGTGTAATACAAAATACATGGAATGTACAGGAAAGCAAGATCAGGTGGTGGAAAACACCTTTATATTCTTAAATATTAAAATGTTCATTTAGGCCATAATATAATGTAGTTTACCACTAATTCTTAGAAAAATATCGTTCTGCTAATTCTAATGAATAAATCACCTTATCAACTCATTATCCGAAACAAACAGTCATACCTGGCAAACTTATGAAAACCAAATCAACCTCATTCTATCCCAAACACCAGGGTAAATTTGCGCATAGTTTCAATACTCAATCTCTAACGACAAAATAAAGTAAAAAATTCCACGTACTTTTCTTCAACGTTAAGCAACCAACAAAGACAAAATCAACAAAAATGTCAAAATCTCAGGAAAATGATAAATGTGAATCTAGAAAGGGAAACTGACGAAGAGATCAACACCGGCGAAAGCGTAGAGCGAGGCAATGTTTATCCCGCAAACAATGGAATCAATCACGCGACAGAGAAAATGAATAAATGCGATATTTATTGTTCCTTAGCTCGTGATTCTGTGCGGAATGAACGTGCGAAAATTGTTGTTTCTGCAAAATTACATGAAATCTATATCATCAAATGTTTTTGCGTATGAATTTTTTTTTTTTGGTTGAAATTCAAATCATTCTTCTTTTTTGGAGATACTGTAGAATCGAGAGGGAGAGAGAAGACACGGGGCGTGAAATAAATGCGTTAAGTATGAGCTGCGTGGGGGCTGGGATGGTCGGTCATGTCATGGGCGCCCTGCCTTTGACTGCCTTTTGTAGCCTAGTGCTAGTGGTCGCGTTACATATTTTATTTTAAACTCAATATTTAATTCTTTGCAATTAAAAAATTAAGGTTTCTAAATTTTTGCACTTTTTAAATAGAATTTAGAACTAAAATACTCCCAAATTTATAAGAACAATTTTTGTTCATTCTCGTTACTACAAACTACTATCCGATATGAAATGTTAAATAAATTAATCTTTTCAATAAATAGTTTGATTGATGTTTCTTTTTATTTATTTTTATATTTATATTTTCTATTTTTTCTACTTTCAAAAGTATGTATGCAGTTTGTGCTTAGTTCTCATCTTCTTCTTTTTCTTTCTTTTTTTCTTTCTATTTTCGCCATACATGATGTCTATGATGTCGACAAATTATTCAAGCCGAGACAATGGTTGTAGGTGGCTTAGATTTAAACATTGCATTTACTTATATTTTAATTTGTGATTGTTTGGGTATCTCAAACAATATTCTGCCACTGAATATATGCAGACTTCCAGCATCTATTTAATAGTAGTACGAAATTGCTTCATAAGCTAACCGATTGCATTGCAAAAAATACAACTTAATAATGCAAACTAGGAGTAATTAATAAGGGAAAAAAAGCACCACATGCAACTAAAACAACCAATCTATCTCTCCATCCCTACCTTCAATGTTGATCGACGTGCTTTGTCTCGCACCACCAGCTATCCTGACACCCCTTCCCCTGCACCCTTGCAACGGAGTCGCATCGTGCTGCTAGGCTCTGAGCGGTGTTACATCCCCCCAAACTCATTACCAATAGTCTATTTCCCCTGAAAGAAAAGGGACTACATTTTTAGTGATCAAATGAATACTTAGAAAGTAGGAAATTAATTAAATTCTCGAAGAAGCATTTAAGTGAGCAAATAAATTTGATAGGAACTATGAATTTATTTAATTTTCGAGGTAATATTCAACATACTTAAATTTTAGCGTTTCAAAAAAATTGGTTGATCTTAATGACTTAATGAGTCAAAATTTAATAACATCTAACTAAACTAATTACTAATATACCAGCAAGCCAACCCGGGTCGGATCCCGAGACCCGCCCCGCAACTATTTCCCGCCACTGCACCCACTTCCCGCCGTATGAAGCATTTGTACACCACCATATAAACTATTGGCCCTCACTCTCAATCCCAACAGCTGCTCTCTCAATTTCTTCAACCCTTTTCCATCCACACAGCTTCCGCTACCAATCCTGATACAGATATGCCGGCCTTCGCAGCTCTCCGTCAATTTCCATCATCGGATCCGACCTCAGAGACCATCGTTGCCGTTACACCTCGGAAAACTCGCCTTAGATCCGATTCGGATGCTGCAATCGGATCGCCGCTGCGAAAATCTCCTCGACTGGGCAAAGAAGGCACCCCTCATAGCTCCCCGACAGCTAGTGTGAGCTCTCTCGCCCTGTAAACCTCTATTTATTTATCAGTTATCCGGATTCCGTAATTTGATGCGATGTGAGGTGTGATATCTTGTTGTCGAGGTTTAATATGTTTAGTTAGTCTTAAATTTTGCTTTGGATTCTCATCAATTACGACAGATACGAAAATGCCTGAAAACATCCTTGAATTTGAGTGGATCACCTCAGAAGAAGCAATTATCTGAGGATTTTGTTGAGAGACAGAACTGGAATCCAAGAGGTTAGTGTTAATTATTAGGAGATGATGTGTTATAAGTATATATCGAGGTGACTCAGGTGGGATTATGCCTGATTTGTTTCGGATGGGTTAGTTCTTACACGGTTAATTATTCGCTAGTAGATGAGACGCAACGAAGAGCTGTTAATGAGGCATTACATGTATCAACTGCCCAGACGAACGTTGTCTGCCGCGAAAATGAGCAGAACCGGATCCTGGATTTCTGCAAGAAATGCATCAAGGAAGAGAAGGCTGGAAGTCTGTATGTATGTGGGTGCCCTGGAACTGGGAAGACACTGTCGATGGAAAAAGTAAAAGTCATGCTTGCCGATTGGGCAAATGAGGTACTCATTCCTGCTGCATCTAAAATTATTTTTTGCTCAGGTACAGAAAATTTGAATAGCATGATATTCACTAATGCTATTATGTCTATGTCTATGTGAAATTTTGGGTTCCCAAGTAGTAAAATGTTTAGTACTGAAATGGAATGTGACTTTCCAATTAAAATTGTTTTTTTCATGAATTAGGAGCCCCAATCAAAATTTTCCTTTGATCTTGATTAAGGACCGAATTTTAGCTTAAGTAGATGAAATGTTCCGTTTGTGATAAACAACATGCTTTTCCTACAATCCAGTGATATCATCTATATGCATTTTCTTTGCTGTGGGGAACAGGAATGTATACAGTATCCAGATGTCTTGCCCATCAATTGCACTTCTCTTGCAAACATGAATGATATTTTCAGCAAGGTATGTTGATGCTATGTATGAGTGATTTCAAACCAAGACCTCAGAGTACTGATACCTTGCTGTTATAGATTTTTGAGCAAAACCATTCTGGGAAGAAACGTAGTCGTTATACATCATCTTTGCAGCAGCTTCAGAACTTGTATTCTCAACAGACCCCTGGCATGAAGATGATGTGAGTGTCATGTGCCTTTTTCTGTTCCTTAAGCTTAAGACATGATAGTTCCCATTTTATACAGCTTATTTCTTGGTTAAGTAAATCTTTAGTTGCCATTATGTAGGAGATGCATTCAAGTTCTATGAATTCTATTGTTTCTCAACTCACTGAATACTTCAATTATGGTTACAGATTGGTTATAGCTGATGAGCTGGATTATTTGATTACCAGAGATCGAGCTGTGCTTCATGATCTTTTCATGCTAACAACACTGCCTTTCTCCAAGTGTATTTTGCTAGGTATGTTAAAAGACCTTACAAGGTTGAAGATTCAAGGTCATTCACCCTGAGAGTTGGTTTTAATCTCTTTAACTTGTGTACGCAGGGGTTGCTAATGCTATTGACTTGGCCGACAGGTTTATCCCAAAGCTACGTTCTTTAAATTGTGAGTACTTGTTTTGAATCAGCTCATTTCTAGTATCTGCTTATTACATCTTTTTCACTGCATCTCTTTTTTTTTTTCCTGAGGAATAATTTACTCCTCATTTTGAGGTACTGGTCCTACATCATGTAATTATGAGGATCTACTGATGTTTTTTTTGATCAGATTACAAGATGAAAGTGTTCTCCTTGTGCTTGAGTACCTTTTTCTGATCTGTAGAACTATTCTTGAAACACTCATAGTTGCTTGCTTTCATCCTAAAGTTGTATCAAGCTTGAGGAGTTTGAAATTCAAGGATTTGAAATGAATTTGTTATTTACTCGAAATCCACCCAGTACTCGAATGGATTTTCATGTCAATGCAATGTAAAGGGTTTTTCGCAATATTTAGTGTATCCAGTTAACTGGTCTCTCACATACTCAGTTCTTAGAACCTCATTCTCCTAGGATATACTTCATCTCAGATTTAGTTTACATGTGCATCCTTGGATGAGCTCTTCATTAGTATTCTATGTCATGCTTCTTAGCACAGTTTCACCTGTCTTTTATATGTACTTTCTATAAAGTTGTCATAAATATCCTAGCTTTTGGTTGATTTATTATATTTTCAATTTAGGTAAACCTATGGTCATAACCTTTTGTGCCTACTCCAAGGATCAGATCATCAATATTCTTCAAGAAAGACTAAGGGTAAGCCTTTAATTTCCCAGCTTTTACCAAGACCTCACTGGATGTCATAAATACAGGAGTAACATACTATTGAATGCTGAAGGAAAATCTATAACATTAGTTGACTTACTTGGATCAAATTGATTGAAAGCTCTTGTTTACCTTATTCCACTAATCAGTTTTTTGCATTACTAACTTTAAAGTATATCTAAAAATAAATTAGGATAACATAGAAAGAAATGAAAGGTTAAAGAATACGAAAAACATAAAGAACGTTTTAGCTTTATCTCATCAGCAATGCATCTATAGAAGTATTCTCTGAGATCACATAGTTTATAGTATTATGTTTTGCTTGGATAAATATCATGTCAGCCTAACATAACTGCAATTTTGACAGGCAGTTCCCTACACTGTTTTCCAGCCACAAGCACTGGAACTCTGTGCCAGGGTGAGCTCAATTTCTTTTCCTCTGGACCACTTGGTTTTCTTTCTCTCCTCATATTTCTTGCACCTTTACTGGTAAATAAGGGCCAGTTTGACATATCTTAAAAATATTCTGAATGGTGTTCTTCTATTTCTGCAGAAAGTTGCCGCAGCATCTGGAGATATGAGAAAGGCTCTTGCAGTGTGCAGGTTAATGTTTTTTCATACGCATCTTTTATGTTAGGTCCAACTGACTCCAAACCAGAGCAGTTTCCTGAGATGCCACAATTAGGTTCTTAGGAAAATGGATCAAGTTACTATTGACTTTTAAGACGATGTGTTGCTTAAGTCCACATTGAACCTGAATAACAAGAACTTTTTGATGTGTTTTTTCAGGAGTGCGATTGAAATTCTAATAGGTGACTCTATGCTATCATCATTAGATGGGACTGAAGATCAACACAAACCTGCAGAAAATGTTTCGATGTCCAATCAAGTAAGTAACACAAGAAACATTATTATCTACTTAGTTTTATCATTCTGCCCAAAATGTTCTTTGAAATCTGTAGCGAAAAAACTCTCTTCATTCCAATATGCACTTTGAAGATTTCAACTATGTCTTTTTAAAGATTGGGAACTTTTTCAGGTAAGAATAGATCATGTTGCTGCTGCATTGTCAAAGGTGTATAAATCGCCAGTAGTAGACACAATTATTTCACTGCCCCAACATCAGCAGGTAGGATAAATTTGCAACATTGTGGGGTTTTTTATGAGGGCATACATCATGTAGTTAAATAATTTGATACCAAATTCAATTCTCTTCCAAGCTTTTGATTCAAACTAATCATCAGTTTTATGAGTAATGAACAATTTACACTTTTCTTTAAATCTCCATTTGCTTTTTTAATGGAAGCTATATCTCCAGATCATACTCTGCTCAGCTGTGAAGCTTTTTCGAGGTGGGAAGAAGAAAGACACAACTCTCGGAGAGGTATGCTTTCCGCTAGTTCTCAGTACCAATATTAGCCTTCAAAATGTGGAGATTAAGTTCCATTCATTATATTGCTGCAGTTGAACAAATATTATGTGGATGTTTGTAAATCGACTTCGATTCCTCCAGTTGGCATTTTGGAGCTTTCAAGTATGTGCGGGGTACTGGACGACCAGGTAAGGCATACTATTCACGACCACGCAAACACAACATTCTACATGACTGTCGGAATATTACACACGTTCTTATTCCATGGGAAAAAAACATTTGAAATTGCAGGGAATTCTGAAACTTGGACAATCACGAGATGATAAGCTAAGAAGAGTGACATTAAAGGTTGACGGAGCAGATATTGTTTTTGCACTGCAGGTACTCGATTATGCCTATATTCATGCGTTTGTGTGAGTTATATCTCCTCAAGCTCTATATTTGATCACAATAATGTTGGGAACAGGGAGTTCGATTCTTCCGGAACTGTCTGCAGTGATCCTTTGATGGTTGTTATGAGGCCAATTTTCTGCATGAAACCAAATTAAGGAGGTAAAGTTTAATACACTTTTCGGTTGCATTTATCATAATTTTATTAACATAACTTATCTCTCCCTCTCTGATCATGTATAGGCAAAACAACACATGCAGCACCTCCATGCTCTAAATTGGTAATACTCAGCTGCTACGATTGAAGAGAAGCAAATGAGGCCATGAACACAGCTAAGAAGATAAAATAGCTAGAAGCAAGGAAGCCATACACTGTAATGTTGTCTAAAACTGTAAATTATTTCGACAATATATTACCTTGTGCGACGCACGGGACTTTTATTTTATTTATTTATTTAAATGAGTGTTAAATGTTAAACAAATGTAGAATGTACTTATGAGATTTTATAAGAAATACACACATTTTACTGAGAAATGATATCTTACGTGAGTACCAATCTATAGGTACTTTTTTCGTTTTATATACCAGTTTGATTTTAATACATTTAAAAATATTAATAAAATCATTTAATAAATTATCTAAAAGTAAAAGTTTATTTTATTATTTTATTCATTCATTTTAACTATATTGATTTCGAACTTTGATGTTTAAATGATTCATAAAATTAATAATTTTAATTACAGTTTTTAATGTATAATAATCAAACTTAATAGTATATAAATAAAATTATAGCAAAAAGCTATTTTGAGTTGGTAAGATTTTAGAAAATGTGAATGAATATGAATAAAAGAAGTTAGTGGAATGTGTATTCTTTTTGTAATATATTCATAACATCTTTGTCATATCATAAATATATAAAATAAAAGAGCAAAATGTCATAAATACTTACACGCTAAATATTTTGACTACTATATTCAAAATTAAAAAATAAAGCCGTGACATATAAAATTTGAAATAGGCAGAAAACTTGTTGAAGTTATAAATGTCCCCACCGATTATTAATTGGGCCGAAAATATTGATGGTAAAACGTTGGTTAAACCACCACAATGAGCCAAAGCAAAACGACGCCGTTCACTCTACCGATACCCTCGAGCGCAACGCCTCCATTTCTTCTCTCATTAACTCCGTAGTTTCTTATTTAGTCTCACTTCATTCTCATCGCCCTCTTCTCCTTGCTACTTCTTCGATATTTCCCATTGCATTCACGTCTACAATTGCAATTCTCTGATTTGTCCTTTGCTTTTGTGGTGAAGCAACAATCATCAATGGCGTCTTTCAGCGTCCCGTGCCCGAAGGTTTCGCCTCTGCTGGCCGCTTCATCTCAGCCGGCTCAGAGACCGAACTGCATTGCTTCGTTTCCTCGATCTGATTCCAGATCAACTCCTGCATTGACCACAACAGCTCAGTTTCAGGTAAATTGGCTGTCTCTAGCTGTTTAGTGAATTTATGCAAGTATCATGCATGAACGCAGTTTTCTAGATTGGATTGAATAATGCTCTAGTTTGGTTGAGATGCTAAACTATTACTATCAATTTGAACTTTTTGATTCCGCTGCGGTTGATTGCAAGTTATACATATGGAAATTTAAATCATGCGCTGTTATTGCTTTATCGTGTGTATAATAGTTATCTGCGAAGAAATTTCGACATTAGAAAGCGTTGCTGTGTAATTGCGTTGAGAGAAGATGTATTTTAGCATACAGTTAAGTTTATAAGAACTGAATATGTGATATGAAAATAGTATGTATCGATCTCGTGTGAATAGGAGAACACGAAAACAAGTCTCCATCAGCATTCAAGTCAATATGTTCCTCTTGAAGCAGGATTGATAGACATTCTCAAAGTAAATTCATGTAGTAGGCTCCGTTGAGTGATTATTACACCCCACGATTAGCATATTCCCGATATTCCACTAGTTCCGGTGAAAAAATTTACATGGTGACTATATTTACACACCTTTTTATGAAGTTATGTATCAAGATTCGAGACTGTATGCAAACTCAAAAGATGTTGGAAATCTGAGAGCATTCGTTCAGAGAACACATTTTGTATGAAAAGTTCAATTCTTGGTTTAGTGGTGATGAGTATCGTGGATATTGTACATGAGTTTAATAACTGACCGTTGCTTTGGAACTGAAACAGTTAGCGGTTGAATATAGGATGCATTAATGCCCCAGTGATTAGATGTTCAATTTCATTGATAAATCTATGCTGGAGATGGAAAAACTTGGGCTGCTCCGAGTATTTCATGTCTTTTAACAAGTTTAGATCTGGTGGGAATATTGTATAATGCGGTTTACTTAAGATAGAAACAGTGATGTTTAATTTGTAGATAACCGACAAGCTCTAAGTTATTCCTTTTCTGCAGGGATGTAGCCGCACCCAATCAGATGCCTTTAAGGTCTGTGCTCAGCTTAGTCAGGTAAGACGAAAAAATGATGTTTGTATAAACAGTTTCTGTTGTCATTCGTTACTTTCCAATTCTTCAATACTTAGATTATTTCCCATTTCAACTAGGCTGTGGTCGAAAAAGCTTCAAATGGTACTCCAGCTCTAGAGACGCTGCCTATCCTAGAATCTGAAAAGCAAGAGGAAGCTCCAGATGCATCCTCTGTTTCAACTTTTATGAACCAAGTGTCGGATCTCGTCAAGTATGTAAACCAAATTGCATTAGAATCTGGTTATTTTCTCATTCACTCTTTATATTATAACTTCTCCATTTTATCACATGGCCAGGCTTGTCGATTCCAAAGATATTGTGGAGTTGCAACTTAAACAATTGGATTGTGAAATCCTTATTCGGAAAAAGGAAGCACTGCCACAGCCATCAATTCCAGCTCCTGTTTATTATACACCACCTCCTACATACCAGTCTGCACTACCACCAAGCACTCCTGCTCCAGCATCTGCGGCCTCTACACCTTCATCTCCCACTTCAGCACCTGCACCAACAAAACCAAAGTCATCGCATCCCCCATTTAAATGCCCTATGGCTGGAAACTTCTATCGCTCTCCAGCTCCTGGTGAACCACCTTTTGTGAAGGTTTGCATAAAACACACGAATCTATACATGAAGATATCTATATATGATTACATACAGTAGATGTGTACACATTTAATAATGTCTATTCTTCATCTATATATATAGGCAGAGACTTTGGTGTGAGCTCAATGTATGTGTCTGGGAGGACTTTCTCATTTTTTATATCTAACTAAAGCTATCTCCTCTTGCAGAGGTGCTACACACAATATACACCCAATAGTTTTATGCTTAAAACTATATAACTATATTTTAATCTAGGTTTGCAAAGGAAACAACAGCACATGCCATTTTATTTTTATCTAATGCATGAAACTTGGTTGTTAACTACTACAACATGATTGTATATTTGATTTTCTTTGTCCTGAATTTTAGGTTGGGGATAAGGTGCAAAAGGGACAGGTATTATGCATTATTGAGGCTATGAAACTGATGAATGATATTGAGGTGAGCTTCAATCTCTTGAAAAACATTTATTCATGTTTCTATATTCTTGTTTATTGGTGGATACATGTCTAGATAAGTAATTTGAAATTTGAATTGGGTGATTCAGCGTGAGGGATTTTCTGAAAGCTCACGGTTAAACTCCTTGAGATTGTTGATTCCATGTTGCCTATTTAAGTACTTAACACTGAAAATATGCTCATCTCCGTTTTCTATACGCCATTCGGGTACCTTTATCTATTTATTCGTTTATTTTTCAGGCTGATCAGTCTGGCACTGTGGTTGACATTCTTGTAGATGATGGGAAACCCGTCAGCTTGGATACGGTAAATCATTTTCTTTCTCCACTCTTACTCAAAACTCCATTTTTGAAATTCGTATCAGAGTTCTAGCATGTGGTTGTGTGGGAAGCTATTTGTTCAAAGCTAAAGAAGCTTTGATCTCGAACCTGATCATATTTCTGCTGCGTATGATAGAATGATGCACAACTTAGTAGTTACTGATAAAAGTCAGATATGTGATCCTCAAACATCATATTCCAAGGATCTGCTCTATCTCTTTCTCATTATTTTTTTTCCTTTGCAGCCTTTATTTATAATTGAGCCATGAGGAACCAGGTTCATCTCTAATGAAGAACAACCATTAAAGCTCTGAAGTGTGAGATTTATTTGCCTTCTTGAAAACTACAGTGAAATTAGGACAATGTTGTTTTACTGTAACGCTGTTTAGAAATTCTGGTGCTAATTTATAAACTTCACAATAATTACGTATTTTTGCATCCATCACATTTTTTTATGGTCAACTAAAGTGTGAGTATCATCTTTTTGCTGCAGTAGTTTTAAATTTACTTTGGACTTTCAAAATTTTCTTTGAATCTTCTTAATCTTAAAATTAATTTTAATTTTGGGTTATGTCAAATTAATAATTTTGTGCTTTCGATAAGTTTGGAAATAGGGTTAGGAAATAAGTTAAGAGGACACTAGGATGTGTATTTTGCAATTATCTCACTCATGTATTTTTTGGTAAAATAAGAGATGATGTGGCATTCGAATAACAATAAAAAGTAAATACAGTAAATTAAATGAAATTGGTTCCACCTTTCATTTACAGTACTCTGTGTAATTCTATTTAAATCTTGTAGTAGTAGTAATGTGCATGTAAGTACTATTCTACAAGAATCAAGTCATTTATATCCAAATATGGCTTTAACATCTCTCAGTACTAGTATGTAGTAATCACCAAGAAACAATAACAAAAATTCATTTCTCGAAAATGCAAGAATTATAAAGTGTAACAAGAATAAAAACCTAATTTTTATTGGGAAAAAAGGAGTGGAAAATGATACTAATGAAAAATTTTTTTGGCCTCAAAAGTCATGCCAAAATTCCAGTTGCTAGGAACGACATTAATCGCCTGGACAACAGAGCCATCACTAGTTGTTACCTCAAAAGAGAGTGCCTTCCCGAGCAGGATTCGGCCAACGAGCAGCCAATTCTGGCCCCAGTTACGAGTCATCTGAGTCCACCTGGAGGCGCCCGAGCTTCTGATCCGAACGGATTTGACATCCCCGGCCCCTCCGACGTTGTAGACGAGGACGAGCGTCCAGTACTTGTTCCCGCCCATCAGGAACTTGACTCCGTCGGTCTTCCCGCACTTGACGCGCCGGTAGACGATCGGGACGACTCCGGCCTTGTACTCGGCGATCTTGAGATACATGGGCATGGCCAGGTCGAAATGCTTTTGAGGGGGATTGCACCATATGTCCGTGGTTTTGGTGTAGTTGGGCGGGCAGAAGTTGGTGGCCGTCACGCGGATTTTGCCGGGCTTGCACGCTTGTGGGGCGTTGACGCATATGATCTCGTAGCACGTGCCGCAGGCCGCACCGTGGTTGAAGAGGGCGGTGCTTAGGGCCGTCGTCGCCTGCCCGTAACCCTGGTTGTATACGTTTGTGTATCCACATGCCGCTCCTATGAAATTGTTAGTACTTATCAAATACTATTCGCTAAAGTGTATCTGATACGTGAAGAGAAGGAAATCTTCACATTTTTTTTTATGTGAACATTTCAATAGCAACCACTTGTTATATTTCAAATACTATGACAAAATTTATAATATGCATATGAAGTGGCCACATGTCTTGGGTTGAAGTCCACCGAGATGCAATCTTTAAATTTCAGTACATTATACTATAAAGAAAAAAAGGATGGAGACTGTGCTTTGGCCTAGTGATAAATGGATGAATGTCTAGCAGGGACGGAGCCAAATTTATCTATACAGGGGAGCAAATATATATAAGCAAAATTTGAAAATATTAGAAGGGTCAATTTATCAAAAGTTAAAATATATGTGGGGAAATTGGAGGAGTGGCACTTGACCCATCAAACTACTCCTATGCTAGATTCGCTATTGTGCTTGAGGCCAAAGGTCTTAGGTTCTAATCTACTATTCCATAACCTTTAAATTTTTTTGTCTATTTATTGTAAAAACCCGGCCTAGGGTGAATATGCATACCCATTCCATCACGGCCATCCCGAGGGCCGTAGAAGGTTGCACGGGCTAGACTCCATCCGTGCCCTACTAAACTGGCTTCGTCACTACTGTTGCCATCAACAACACCCAAAGCTACTGCACAAATACCTACTAAACCAATCAACATAACTCCATGAAAACCCATCTCAACTCAAATCTCAATATATATTTCAGCTATAAAGGTTAATTCTATGTTTCTTGACAAGTTGATGTACTCTATTTATAATCATCATCAAAGGTTTGTTGTGCAGATTATCATGTTGACTACTCACTTAATTGTGTTACCAAAATAAATCTGGTAACGAATATATATATTAATTACTTGATCTTATTATTCCACAAATTTTAGATTTTAATAAATTTGAGGCATGCTATACCATAGTGTATCGCTATTGAAAATGAAATTTTATATGCTGTCATGTTTAAAAGGGCAACTGCATAGTGAGTCTTTATAAGTTTAAGAAAAGCATCTGTATGCTAAGTAATATGTATGTTGACAAAATATCCATATATGCTTCAACTATAACTTTCTACTTAGTTAATACTATTAATGGAATTAAATATGTAGGAAAAAATCTTTGCCATTAATACCTAAATTTCTAAATTTATAGATATATAAAAGGCGAGGTGTGGTCGTGTTTTGATATATTAAAAAGTGATAGGTTAAATTTGAATATTTATAAAATATGTAATTATAGTTATAATGTGGAATTTGTATGTGGCCGTTATAGTTATAATTTTGTCCCTTTATGTTTATAAATTATCTTAATGTGGATGTTACAATTGTGACAACTAATAAAGTTTAAAATTGTATGTTACAATTGTGTTATGTTGTGAGAATGTGCATTAGATTACTCCATAAAATATAACTCTCGTGAATATTTATTTAAATATTAATGCGCACTTTGGAAGCATTTAAAAAATTCGTAACCTATATTCTCTTAATTTTCTTATGAATATTTATTTAAATATTTAATGAGCACTTTGGGAGCATTTAAAAAATTTTGCAACCTATATTCTCTTAATTTTATAATATACTGATGTTTTAATTCCATGATCTCTCATATCCTAATTTTGTACCTATGAAAGGCAGAGTTGTAAATGAATTACACACCAACAAAAGCATTCTCCATTCTCTCTCAAGCTCCCAACATTTTATTGATATTTTAGGAACATTATATTGCTCAATTTTTGGAACTCCATCAAGTTCATCGGTCCCTAGCGAGTTTGAGATGTTATATACGTTCGGAGGAAGTCATTTCATCTTTGAGGATAATACGTCAATTTGAGAGCACTAATCGTGATGTAATTTGTCTTGCGGAAAGAGAGTTTTTTTCAACTAGACTTATCGTTCGGTTTATTTTATAATTTTCATTATAATTTCCATTTCATTTATTGTTATTTTTTTCTTTGATTACAATAGTTAGAATACCGCGTGTATATGGTTCGAGAATTTTATCCTAAACCTTTTTTACAATTCTTAGAGATAGAAGAACTGTAACATCTTTAACTCGAAACATGTATAATATATATTTATCTTCATCTTACACAATTTATTATTTTTTTATATTTATATTGTCACTTGCGCTATAATTATATTAAGTGGTGACACAAAAAATAATATTCTGTCACTTATGATGAATTAATAAGTGGTTATATATAGAGGGAACATCTTTTTTGGTCCACGAACTTTGCCAAAGTATCATTTTAGGTCCGTGAACTTTGAAAATATCATTTCAGGTCCATCAACTATGGGTTAATATCATTTGGAGTACTTTTTAACTATTTCCAAGTTTTTTAGACAAAAATACCCTTGATACCTTAAAGGGTATATATTTTTAATAAATTTATCCTATACTCATATTTTTTATAAATATCTTTAATATATATTTTTGATGAATTTTTAAAATATAATTTGACCTTCAATATTATCACTTAATTTTGTAATTAAGTGACATGCAAGAAAAGATCCTTATTAAAATTTTTATTATTAAAGAAAAGTTCTTTATTCAATTTTAAAATTCTTTAATATAAAAATTGAAGAAGCAATTTTACTTGCATGTCACATAATTAAGTGATAATATTGAAGGTCAAATTATATTTAGAAAATTCGTCAAAAATATATTGTAAAAATATTTATAAAAAATATGAGTATATGATAAGTTTATTAAAAATATATATCCTTTAAGGTATCGATGGTATTTTCGTCCAGAAAAACTTAGACATAGTAAAAAAGTATTTCAAATGATATTAATCCAAAGTTGATGGACCTGAAATGATATTTTCAAAGTTTACGGACCTAAAATGATACTTTGGCAAAGTTCGTGGACTAAAAAAGATGTTCCCTCTATATAATATGTATAATCAAGTTGATCAAACAACTGGTTGTTCAAACAAAATAAAATAGTCTGCTACCAAATTTTGGTTTATTAATAATACTATTGTTGAAATTAGGATTTAGCACTTAATTGTCTGCGATACAACTGATTTTATAAAGAATATCTAATTAACTTATCTATAGGTGATCATACTGAGTAAAATATATTATATTAGATATATTTTACAAAAAGAAAATTTGCAGTATTGAGAATTGTAAAGTAGCATAAAATAGTATAGATGTTTCATGTTCCAACAAGCCATGTTTAAAAGTGCAATAAATAAAGATAAACGTTCCAACATTCAAAGAACTATCATTGTTCATTAATATAATAGTGTTAATTCAACCAATTAATGAAATGTTTTTTGTGTAGTTTATCATTTGAATTTTGTTTTGTCATAATTTTGACGTTTTGAATATTATGATTTATCGATTTATTAGTTTGTTAAAAGTATGATTTACATATTTTTAGTAGAGACATATGAAGAATTGTTTTAAACATATTTTTTAAAAGTGTCAGCAATTGATATAGTCTCTTCATCGTTGTCCAAATAATTGGATTTGTCTTGATTCCATTTCAAATATGTTTTTTTTTATGTTTTTAAGTGTAAAATGAATTGAGGAGCATATATTTATTGAATTGTTATTATATAATATATTTTTCTATTTTTAAATTTTATATAGTATATTTTTATATTTTAATTAATCAATTAACAATTTTAAAAAGTATGACAAAAAAATATTCTGTGATGCACGTGGGTTAATACTAGTATAAATAAGTCAAAACTAAAGTTAGTTAGCTTCTGTATAATAAATCATACTCCGTACATTATAATCATATTTGTAGGCTTGATGACTTTCACATTTTACTTAAAATGAATTGTTTGGTGGCCCAACACTCAAAAAAAGTTGTTTATTCACATAAGACCAATAGTTCAATCACCTACGCATTTTAATTACTTACTTCATAAGCCCAATCTACACTGAGTATCATTTAAACATAAAACACAAATTTAATTTGTTACGTTATACTATACAACTGCATTGGTCCTAAAATTCTTTTTGATCTTATACATTAAATTTGATCTTATGATCCATAATATATTATTTTGGTATTTTTAGTCCCAAATATATTGTTTTGGTCTAAAATAAATTTTCTATTAAAATTAACAGTTAAAGTAGTTGACTAATTTAATAACTTAATTATAATCTAATTAACTTAAGTTATAATTTAATACTCCTTTAGTTCCCTCATTGCTAAGACAAAACCATTCCGCACAGAATCCAAGAAAAGAATGTTTAGGGGCCGTTTGATAGCTATGTTTCGCCTAAATAAGAGATTAATATGGGTTTATTTGTGTGTTTGATAGTTATGTTACCAAACATAGTAGCCCGTGTTTTGTATCCGGCCCGCACAAAGCCCACTGAAAATCTTATGTTTTAACCATATTTGTAACTATCCAAAATCCCATGTTATTTATCATGGAAGCCTAGTTAATTTAGCAAAATATAATTTTACCCATCAAAACTTCTAACCAATCAATTTTACTTAGTTGTTGTGTTGAAAGACGCCATTGTCCTATTAAATCATAATATGATTTTTGTTGATGTCAATTTATTGTTCTCACTTTATTTTTATTATATTATATTATACTTATAATTACGTAATACTTGAAGGCAATTGCTTTTTTTTTAAACAAAAATATACGATTTTGTTCAATCCACAAACACTTTAAACTTCAAAAAATTTGAACGTATAAAATTTGGCACTTTGATAAAATATTTACATATAGAATTTGTCCAAAATAATTAGTGATTATTCAAAAAATTTGTCCAAAATTATCAATGCTCACAAAAATAGAATACCAAAATAAATATACATTTTTTGATAAGGAGTTTAGCTTGAAAATATGCTAATTTTTGTAAGGAGCTTATGAAAAGATGCTAATTTTTGTAAGGAGTTTGGCTTGAAAAGATGCTAATTTTAAACAAAAATATACGATTTTATAGGAATTATTAAGGCAAAATGAGGATAGTTTAGTAATTAACTTAAATTAATGAGGATAATTTTGGCAATCATAATTTCAATCCTTGCTTGTGACTTATTATACCAAACACTACAATAAGATAACTCACAATTATCTTAATCTACCAAACACCCAATATATGTAAATTAACTAATCGAAACTATAATTACTATCACATTATGGTATCATGTCTAGTCGAAACATGACATAGCTACCAAACGAGCAATTAGAGTGTTAAATAGATAGATAATAAAGTGGAGTAAATTTGGTAATTTTAAATTTAAATTTTTATATGTATAAAAATTAAAAATTTATATACATGAAAAATTCTTTGATTTTTTAAACTGCTCATTCATAGTTAATTAATTCTAAAACTCTCTCTCTCTCTATATATACAGATACTATTAAGTTATTATAATCTGATAGAATTAATTAATATACAGTTCCACGTCTTAACATCTATACTACTTAAAAGTGACAGTTTGTTGAAATTACTATTATATTCTTTTTGGAGGGAAAATGAGATGTGTATATGAAGTGCCATGTGGCATTTTTTTGGCAGGGCAGAAAAACTATCTACTGGGCAAATAAAAAGCAAATATCATTGGTTAAAAATTAGTCCAATCAAATACAGAAAAAATAGCTTCTCCAAGAAGTTTAAGATACTTATATAGAAACACAATTAATTGAATCTGCATATTTTTTGGACTGATTTTCTGATACTTTGATTTTTGATTGCAGCATACAGGGTGCTTGAAATCCAGCGACAGCTCCGATGAGAGGGCGGCAAGGCTGCTGGAGACGAGGCTGTGGTGGCAAGGCGGCGGCTGGCTGAGAGAAAATGAGGGATCCGGAGCGAAGGAGATAGGGAGGAAAGTTGAGAAGACGAAAAAGAAGAGGACAGAGAGAGAAGTAGGGCGGCAGCGGATTCATTCAAAGGAGAGGGAAAGAGCCGAAGTCGGGATATGAGGGGGTTGGCGGGTGAGGCGGCAAGAAGCTGGTGTGTTCAGCACGACAGCGAGCATGTGGGTGTTGAAGGGGCACAAGCTGGAGGTACTGTGGCTTGCGGCGGCGTGGAGATTGGTGTTCAGTGGCCGGCGGACAAGAGGAGGTGCCCGGCGGCGGCGAAAAGCTGGTGTTAAGCGGGTTCCACGATTGGAGGGGAGAGTGAAGGAAATTAAATGAGGAATGGAGGAAGGCGTTGGCGTTGGGCAGGCGAGGTGAGTGAGTAGAGATGTGGAGGCGCTACTTTAGGGTTAGTGTATTAGGTGTAGACGAAAATTGCATTGTATATTTGTATGTATAGGTATTAGTTTGGGCTTAGTGTATTAAATTTTGGAATATGGGCTTTTAATAATACTACATAATTCTATAATTGATTTTTTTATTGTTTGCTCATGTCCGCTTAATTGTAATTTTTTTTTATTTTTTTATTCGCTGGGCTCTATTATTATATCCTAAGCTAGGTTTTAATTTTGAATTTCTTATTTGGGGTATTAGGTTTTGTATAATGTATATTTTTAAAATTAAATTATCTCTTATTAACTAATTAAATTTATATATACATAGTTAGAATTGAATTAACTTTGATTTATTCTATTAGGTAATATATTGTTGATTAAGACTTTTACTCATTCTTTTAGGCTCTCAAAATATCGGAATATGTATATATATTATCATGTATTTACATAATATTGATGATGAAGATCACAATCAAATTAATGTCTCCAATTAATTAAATAATACTATTAAGTTTATAGAATAAATTACAGAATTAAATGAAGTTAATTTGGACTAATTAATGATCTCTTTTTTAGTAAAGGAGATTTAATTTGGATGTTGGGACTTGGGACTATTAATTTATTGTACATCTGTCAAGTTCCATTGCCAAAAATAATTGTTAATAAAATAATATAATTTGTTTTGTACGGAGTATTGAATAATACTCTCTCCGTCCTCTATTAGAAGTAATACTTTGACCGAGTACGAGTTTTAAGAAATATAAAGAAAAGTTGGTTGAAAAAGTTAGTGGAAGGTGAGATCAACTTTTTTAAATTAGTTTTATGATAAAATGTGTGTGAAATGAGTTATGGAATATAAGACCTACTTACTATTTATGGTAAAAATGAAGTGCTATTCTTAATTGGGGACGGACCAAAATGGAAATTAGTAACTCTTATTCGGGGACGGAGGGAGTAATAAACTTAGTCAATTTCTCAATTAATATCACACATTAATATTATTTTTGTGATATAAAATGTAATATTAAACTAAAGTACATAAATTAATTATGAAAAATTATGAATCGTAACAAAAATTAAATATAACTATAAAATAATAATTTTTTAGAATAAGATTTAAAGGTTGTTGATATTTAAGAATTTATTCTAATTTATTACTAATACATTTTTGTAAAACTGTAATTATATATATAAAAAAAACTTAACTGATTATAAGTAAATAAAGAATAATATATTAATATTGACAAAAACAAAATACCAAACCTAAAATTTAAAAAGTGATCGGTTTATAATTATAGTGATAGTGATACATGGAGTTAGTTCCCATTTGATTTTAGAAGTTAATTATAGTAAGTTTTATATTACTAATTATATTTTGTTAGAGAAGTTACAACTCTAAATATATACAAATACCAAACCTAAAATTTCAAAAGTAATACGTTTTGAATTATTGTAAATTGTAAATTTTGAATATTTATTTCAATGCATATATGTAGTTAATTTCCAATTATTCGAGAACTATTTTATAGTAAGGTCTATGACACTAATTATATTTAATTATAAAATAATTATAGTACTCCGGTTAATCTTAACTGAAAAAAATTAGTGTGTTAAAAAATTATTATAATAAATGCTTATATTTATATTTTTAAAGGTATATTTGATTATACTTTCATCAATCTTTCTAATATACTTATATAATTTATTAATTTATAAAATATTAGATTAACAGAAGAAAATTAGTTTGTTAAAAAATTATTATAATAAATATTTATGATTTATGTTTTTAAAGTTATATTTGATTATGCTTTCATCAATCTTTCTAATATACTTATATAATTTATTAATAAACCAACCAAACCAAACTAATCAACAGTTTTTTTTTCCATTCGGGTTATGCCAAAGTCGTTGAGTCATTATAATAAATACTTAGCACAAATTTAATTTTAAGAGTTTGTATTTTATTGATTGGTAAATTAAATTTATTGTGGTATAACTAAATTATTATATTAAATATTTGTAGATATAATTAATATAATAATTAAATTAGTTATTATATTTTATTCAAAATATATACCCATAGTTACCATTTATTATCTGGAGTACTTAACTTAAATTATACTAAAGTAAGTATATTAATTGTGAAAATTAGTTATTTTAGTATTCTTGGTCTATTTCTAAAAGGCATGTTTTTAATCATGGGCAAATGTATGTTGTATTTTCAAGAGACAAAATTATGCTCCATCCGTCCCATAGTAGATGTCACATTTGGGAGATGTGAGATTTTTGGAGATGTTATTTTGTGTGTTAAGTGGTGAAAGAGAATATAATTTTATAATTAATGTGAGATAGAACTTTTTCTAAAAGAGGAAATGTGACATCTTTTGTGGAACAAACTAAAAAGAAAAGTATGATATTTACTATGGGACGGAGGGAGTATATTCTATAGTGATGATGTTGATGTTACATTTGATTCTATTATTATGTTGTTTACTAAAACTTTTTCAGTAATTAAAGTATTTTTGAATTTTGCTATTTGATTTAAAGTACTTTAATCTATTTTTTCAAATTAAATATTGATTTATTCCAATAATTTGTTGTTGGTGCTTATACTTTGATGAGACTGATCGTCTACTGTTTGTTAGAACCCAGAAGAAAAAATTACGTGCTAAAATGTATAGTGGTTTGGCGGAGGCTGTATTGCGAGGTGAGACAGATGGTTTATTGCATAGTAAACGAATCATTCTATCTTCCAGTTCTGTTGGTGGTGCAAGATATATGATCCAGAATTACCAAGATGCGATGACTATTTATAGATCGATTGGTTATCCAAATTTGTTTATTACATTTATGTGTAATCCGAAGTGGCCAGAGATTGTTACTCCCTCCGTTTTTTAAAAATAACAACTATTTTCATTTTGGGTCGTTCCTTAAAAATGAAACTTTAGAATCTTTCTATTTTAGGACATGAGCCTTACTATCCACTAACTCTACTTTCACTACTTTTCTCTTTCTCTTTTTTACTTTCTCAATTTTCTTTTTCTTCTCTCTTACTTTACCAGTTTTTCCCACTTACTTTACCAATTATGCATTAAAATCCGTGCCGTTTTAAATGTTTATATTTTTTGAATACGGAGAGTAGATTTCTTGGGGTTAAGGGACTAAAATCAGATGATCGTTCAGATATTGTATGTAGGATTTTCAAATTATCTGATTTTACTTTTTGGTCTTTATTTAAACATATTTTTTTATTTTTTCATTTTATTCTGTATTTATTTTTTAAATTTCTTTTGTCCAAACACTAGTAACTTCAAAATCGTGACTTCTGATTTATAAAGTAACAAAAAAAACTTTAATAATTCCTACTATAATAATTCAAAAACAAAAACAAATTCTAAAATAATTCGCGCTTCAGTCTAAACTACTATTACAGTACTTTAATTCCAATATTTCAATCAAGAAAGAAAAATCTTAATTTTCTTATATTTTTATTAGTTTGAATTTTCGATTTTAAAGAGTGTTAGATGGACATATTAAATTAAAATAATCTTTTGCGAAAATGACTTTTTGTCTATAAAAACTTAGACTATTCTCCTTACGTTCCATAGTAGGGGAGGCATTTCTTTTGGCACGCGATTTAAGAAAAATTATGTTAAGTGAGTAGGAAATGAAAAAGGTTGAGAAATGAAGAGAGAATAAAGTAAGGGGGAGTAAAGTAAGTGAGAAATAATATATGGACTTTTAATAAAAAGGAAAATGACTCTACTACTAATATGTGGAACGTTATCAAAATGATAAAACGACTTCACTACTATGGGACGGAGGAAGTACCAAATTGTAAAATGTATATATGCCTTTAGTATAATTTTCAATTTAATTAATAACGTCACTTGTTATAAATAGTGAAAGAGGAAAATCTTGGTCATTGATCTCCAAATTTTTTAATATAAATAGGGGAACGTTTTTCACGAAACAAAAATCATCTATCTTATCCACTAGAGGAAGTCCGAATTGAAGTAAGAACCGGTGAATCCGGAAAATTTAGTGAGGAGTCCGACAATGCTCTCACCTTTGAAGGAAGGTTGTGCGTGCCAAACAACGAGGAACTTAAGAACGAGATCATGGGCGAAGCTCATGAAACTCCATACACTGCCCACCCTGGAAGCACGAAGATGTACCAAGACTTGAAAAAGTCCTTTTGGTGGAATGGCATGAAGAGGGATATCGCTGCATTTGTGGAACGTTGCTTAGCCTGCCAACAGGTGAAGGCATTACATCAACGACCACATGGAAAATTACAACCATTGGAGATACCCGAGTGGAAATGGGAGCACATGGCCATGGATTTTGTGACGGCCTTGCCGAAGACCCTAAACGGGAACACCGCAATCTGGGTGATTATAGATCGACTTACCAAGAGTGCGCATTTCATACCGATTCCGGTAACCCATGGATCGAGCAAGCTGGCTCGGATCTACATAAAGGAGATCGTGCGATTGCACGGAGTCCCAGTGACAATTACGTCCGATCGTGACCCGAAGTTCACATCGAAGTTTTGGATTAGTCTACAGCGCGAGCTTGGAACACGATTGAATTTTAGCACGGCGTTTCACCCGCAATCCGATGGGCAATCCGAGAGGACGATCCAAACCCTCGAGGATATGTTGAGAGCCGTGATACTCGACCGCGGTGGAAGTTGGGAGACCGTACTACCGCTAATTGAATTTGCTTACAACAATAGCTTCCAAGCAACAATCAACATGGCGCCATATGAAGCGTTATACGTAAGAAAATGTAGATCGCCGCTCTACTGGGATGAAGTTGGAGAGCGACGGGTGCTAGGACCCGATGCGGTCGAAGAGATGGTTGAAGTCGTTCGACAAATTCGTGTGAGAATAAAGGAAGCCCAGGACAAACAAAAGTCATATGCTGACGTCCGACGAATCGACTTACAATTTCAAGCCGGTGATAAGGTTTTTTTGAAAGTGTCCCCGTCAAAAGGGATAACACGTTTTAGTGTTAAAGGAAAATTGAAACCGCGTTTTATCGGGCCTTACGAAATTCTAGAAGAAATAGGACCCGTAGCCTATCGATTGGCACTACCGCCAAGTCTTGGAAACGTGCACAACGTCTTTCACGTATCGCAGTTGCGAAAATATGTGTTCGATCCGAAGCACGTGATTCACTACGAAGAAGTCGCGTTGAATTCCGACTTGAGCTACGAAGAGAGACCCCAAATGATCTTGGACCGAAAGGTTCAGAATTTGAGAAATAAATCCATTGCTAGCGTGAAAGTGTTATGGAGGAACCATGGATATGAAGAAGCCACGTGGGAGCTTGAAGAAAAGATGATGGAACTGTACCCGGAACTTTTTCCATGAGGTACCAAATTTCAGGATGAAATTTCTTTTAAGGGTGGTGGAATGTAACGCCCCACTTTTTTCAAACCCTAATTTTCGGGTTATAAAGTTTTTGCATTAAATGCCTTAAATGCTATGATATGTGGATTAATTGATGAGTGATTAATTACATGATGTCTTTGTGACCTAATTGCGTATGAGAGTTGAGATTGAGTTGAATAGTCAACTTGTTGAAAATATGACGTGGCGTTGAAAAGTCAAAGATGTGGAAAACATGACATGGCCGTGGAATGGTCAAAGTCGTTGGAAAATGTGAAGTGGAAGTGAAATTCGAATATGTGAATATTTGATGCGGAGTAATATAATTGTGGTGAATTATTTTCCTAAGGGATGAGTGAGAATTAAATAGAAGCATTATTTAGTCATGTGGAATTATTCGATCCCTCCTATTATTATTTGGAGAAGAAATCCTATTTTTCTTGGATTTAATTATTTGTTTGGGATGATTATCCAAATTAAATCCAAAGTCCGATTATACTTTAATTCCACCTTGGAATTTTCGAAAACTCCACTTTGATTTTCCATGAGATTTTCGAAAATCTCATATATTATGGGAGAAGGGATTATTTATATTATTTGATCTCTTATTTATTCTATTCCATGAATAAATAAAAATATGCTAGAATATCTTACCATATCTTGCCATATCTAAGAAGATATTGCCATATCCTAATTAAATTAGGATTTGAAATAAAATCCCTTGTGAGATAGGCATAAAAATCGCCTACTACTTGTTAGGTTTGGTATACTGAAAAGCATATTTCGAGCAAGTTTTGCTCGAATAGAATCTTGCTTGTATACGTAAAACTCTATAATCCACTTTTAACCCGATTCAGTATTATTCGAGCAGTTTCGCACGAATAGAATCAGTATATTATTACATTGTGTTTGCTTGTGCATTTATAAGATGTTTTATAAAGATTTAAATGTATAAGAAGCAAACAAAGTCTAAGTCTTTTGCTTAGTAGACTGGTTGTGGGCGTCGTCCACTTTAAGGTAACACAATCGGTTCTATGCAATGCTTTGCAAAAGAAAAAGAAGAATTTCACAACCCAGATAGGCTTAGACTACCTATCGTGAAAGGTTGCAATGTCAGTCCGATTATTTCTAAGCCTTTCTGAAATAAGATGACGTTGGTGTGGTATAGCACTTGAATGGATCTAACAGCAAGACGTGTCTTTATGCTATCTACTGAAAGACTAGGTCTTGATAAAATACTACTATTTCTTAATCTACATACGTTAGCATTGAGCATACGGTATTGATTATGCACTACTTTAACTTATCAAATGGTGCGGGATTTTCGCAACCCAATAATCCTGATATATTGGGTAGTGGTGATTAATATCTAGCGGTGCTAGGATTGCTATTATGTTGAATCGTGCACGAGGTGAGTCTCGTTTGATAATGTCCTCAAGAGGAGCTTGAACAAGGTTTTATTATTTGGAAAACTGGCCAGTTGGAGTTTTATTACTCTATGAATAATAAATAAGTGTTTCTTGCTAAGTCCACTCTTGGAATTAATAAGATGTTAATTAATTAAGTTCATAGCAGACATTAATTAATTAATGGACATTTATATCTTAAGCGCGAGAAATAAATAATATAAATAATGGAAACCCGGATTACTTGTAATTTCGGATTTGGATGGGGAGTGCAAAATTACTTCTGTAGTGGCTGCTCGTAATATTCCAATATAAGCTTGTATTAAATTGTGGGTTCAATTTAATTAGTAAAAAGCTAATTGGGCGAGCCCATATCCAAAACCTTCCATAGATCCCTGTCTGGGCCCAAAAGGAACTAAATATAAATAGGAGAATAAAGGAGACAGAATGATCACAATTTCATTATTTGTAATTTTCGAAAATTTCAGCTTCCCCAGCTGTAGGAATTTTCGAATTCCACTCCTTTTCCCAAAAGGATTTATTCTGTCTTCTTTATTTAAGTCCTAGTATTTTGATAAGATCAGCCCACCCTGATATCGAGATACAGTTCGGGAACCAGTAAGAAGATCTGTGGTCTAGTGTTGAAGATCATCGTGGAGAAGGCGCGAGCAATCGACGATTCTTTGGAGAATCAAATCGGTAACTCTAAACCATAGAAATCATGTTTAGGATTTATATTTTCTAAGCATGAATTATTTGCGTTCTAGCATGCAATTATCTGTTTAACATGTGAATTGATTAATCGCATAATCGGTCAAATAGATCCATGTCTGATTTATTTGTTTTGTACAAGTCTTCCACTGTGCAAGGGGCTCCAAACCCCATCACTACTATTATTTGGAGAGGATTTAATTATTTATTCTACTCCGTGAAATATTTGAATTTAATTATAGGCTAATTAAATAGCCTATAATTTTCGAAATTCCCCTTTCTTCTCAACCAAAATAACGCCAACTACTATCAAATCTCTCCATATCTTCATAAATTAAATAATTAAAGATATTATTTTGGCACTCTATAAATACATGGGAGATCCTAAACCCTAGCAACATCAATCACGCCTCCCACTCCCCCATATTTTCGAAAATCTCTCCCCCACTCTCTCCAAAAATTTCTTCTACATTCTTCAAGATTTCTTCATCAATTGAGAAGAATCCAAGTTGAAATTCAAGAGTTTATTGAAGAATCAAGGCTATAACTTGTTTCTACCGTTCGTTCTTTTGGAAAAGGTACTTTAATTTTGATCTCCTCTTCTTCTACCGATTAATCGGTGTTCTTGAGTCCACATGCATTTAGATTGAGTGAAGGAGAATTAAATTGATGATTTTGGGATACATGTGTGAGTATGTGTGTGCGTGACTGTGTGTGTGTGTGTGCACGCCTCGGTCGGCGTGCACATGTGTGGTGTTCGTGTGCGTGTATTGTGTGTGTAGAGCAATCATGCGTGACACGATTTAATGGTGAATTTGGAGTTGTTTTTCGAATAAAAATGATATGTTAATCATACCTTGATTTTGGATGATGATATTAAAGATTTATCAATGGGAAAAAGGAAAACATGGGAACATGCATGATTTGAAATCAATGATTGAAACTGATTTGTGATACGCCTAAATTAAAGGTGATACTTCGCGCTCTCAGCGTGATAAACGAGGAGAAGAGAATACTATCGAGCTAAGCCGACGAGGTGGGCTTTCTTTTAAAATAAGGACATTGTCCTAAACTGATATTGATGAGAATGAGATATGTGTTATCATGCCTTGATTTGTTTTGTCGTGCCTATCCCTCGTGGCTATGCCACTATTGATTTAATCGAATTCGGATCCTTGTAGAGCCGCAAACTCTACTTGGGTTAGTGTACACCAATGTTAGACCGAGTGCTGGCGTACGGGTCGGCCGGTCTAGTGACCTGGATTGCGGCCGCATTCCTTGTCATGTAGAATGAGGATATGGTAAACGTCGATGTGAAAAATGGTTGCGTGACCGTGATATTTGATAAAGAATATATTGTGGTGCCTCGGGCCTTTCTAAAGATAAAACTCCGATGGACACTTGAAAATGGCATGATAACTATTTTTTTGTGATAAAACTGTTTTCGGCAATGAGTCCACTGAGTATGATTATAGTACTCAGCCCTGCATGTGTTTTCCCTATGTGCAGGTTGAGCGGTGACGAGCGGGCGGCGGTGTTGAGTAGGAAATAATAACATGATCTGTTGGAACTTTAAGTGTCGTTGTGTCTCCATACATAGCTTCACTTCTCTCTTGGTCGCTTCCGCTATATTATGAAAACTTGTGATCTTTTGGTTGGGTTGAATACTTTTATTTCGTGGGAATATTTTGGATATGGAACAGTTAAGAATATTTTGGAAACGTTGATAAGCATTTATTGCGATAGCCTTTTGTTGGATTTCATTGCTAAGGTATTATTCTTCTCCCATTACCTTTAAATGAGACCCTAGCCTATGATCTTTGTTGCATTTAAGTCTTCCTAGATAGCGATCGCCATTATTATTGTACCCTAGAATGGCGGGTCGTTACATTTATAGGGTTGTTTGGTTTACAAAACATTTTTGGTTTTGTGTCTAGATAAAAGTTGAAAAGACAAAATTACCCTTACACATTAATATTATTATCATTATTAATTTATGTTTTAATTCATTTCATTACCAATGCTTTACTTAATTTTTGTAAATTTAAGATTGATTTATTAAAATTCATCATTAGTGACAGATTAGTAATTTAGCAGTACTGGTTAATATACAATTCTATTTATATATTTTAATTAGCTACGTTAATACACGATTTAAATGTTTTCGTTAATTTAGCTTAGTTCATTCATTAAAAACTATGATATTTGTCTTGAAAAAAATGCAAGCTCAAGAACTCAACGGATATTAGCTCAAACAAATTAAACAAGAAATTGATAGAGCAAAAGTCTAACAAATTAATCGAACACTGAAACACAAAGAACATTTTTTTTTTCTCAAAAAAACATATGAATTGAAGAATGGTGATGAAAGAAGGAGGCTCATATAAAATTCAGTTATCTTTCATTATTGCAATTTATACAAAATTAAGGCCTATTCTACATTGATCCTAATTAAAACCTCACAAAATTACCCCAATCCAAAAAGTCAAGAACAATTACACAAGAACATAGGAAAAACTTTGGCTCAGATTCATTGGGAATCGTCACGGCCCACAACCAACACCCACTCGAATCAGAATATCCAACAATCGAATTAGCCTATGGCAGCCATGGAGCCACTACCACCAGCGGCATCCACTGCCGCTGCACGACGGAGAAAATGACTATTGTCATCAGTCGATGGCAGCATCGGAAAAATATGTTGCGAGATGAGAGGGTTGACAAAGTAGAGAGGGAAAGTCCGGTGAAGTTGGGAGGGGAGAGAGGAGAATGGAAGGCAAACACTTGAGAGAGGGAGAGAAGGGCACACCAAATTGAGGATGAGAGAGAAGTGGAAGAGAGAGAGGAGGATATAATGGAGAGTGAAATTTTAATTCAGCTTAACTTGCTTTATCGGAGGGGGAGGCAGAGATTAATAACTAGGCTATACAGTGAAAATATCGTGGTTCGAGACGGGCCGACAAAAATTAACAAGGGCCTCACTTTTTCTTATTTTGCCAACCAAACATCAGTATTACACCGTTTAAGCAATATAATTTGTTTTTAACTCGAGAAAACCTATTAACCAAACGACTCCTTAAGCGATTGAACTATTGGACTTATGTGAATAAAAAAATTTTAGTGTTGGGCCACCAAACAATTCAGTTAAGTAAAATGTGAAAGTCATCAAGCCTACACATATGATTATAATTTATGATTTATGTATAGAGAAGCTAGCTAACTTTAGCTTTGAGTTATTTATGTTTAATGGCAAAGATTGTTCCTACATATTTAATTACATTACTAATATTAACTAAAGTAGAAATTATAGTTGAAGCGTCTATAGCTATTTTGTCAACATTTTACTTAGTATACAGATACTTTTCTTAAACTTATAAAGACTCACTATGCACTTATGCAGTTGCCCTTTTAAACCTGACAGTATGTAAAATTTCATTTTCAATAGCGATACAATATGGTATAGCATGCCTCATAATTTATTATAATCTAAAATTTGTGGAATAATAAGATCAAGTAATTAATATATATATTCGGTATCAGATTTATTTTGGTAACACAATTAAGTGAGTAGTCAACATGATTATCTGCACAACAACCTTTGATGACGATTATAAATAGAGTACATCAACTTAACAAGAAACATAGAATTAACTTTCTAGTTCGATTGAAGTACTAATTATAGCTGATATATAAATAGAGATTTGAGTTAAGATGGGTTTTCATGGAGTGATGTTGATTGGTTTAGTAGTTATTTGTGCAGTAGCTTTGGGTGTTGTTGATGGCAATAGTAGTGACGAAGCCAGCTTAGTAGGGAGCGGATGGGGTCTCGCTCGTGCAACCTTCTACGGCCCACCCGATGGCCGTGATGGAATGGGTACAAAATATTCACCCTACGCCGGGTTTTTACAATAGATAGACAAAAAAAAAAAAAAATTAAGGTCATTGATAAGGCTAATTTCATGCATTGGGTATATAGTGAAAAACATCACATTTCTGCTGGGTCTAACATGTTTGATTAAGCCAGGTGTGTGATAAAGCGCTAGATCCAGGAGATACTGGAGGAAACAGTCTAGCGAGGAACAGAGCAGAAATTGATCAAAACTGAAGGAAAAGAAGGCTAGAGGAAGGGAGTTAATAGCTGAGGGCAACAAGGTCTATCTATACCTCGCTGGGCCCCACCTCAACGCCTATAAATGGAGGAGTATGCAGCATGAAAAAAAAGAACTTTTTTCTCGCTCTTAGCTCACACACACACACTTGGAAATGGAAATTCGGGTTGGTTAAGGGGGTCGTTTTTGAGTTCAGTAGTTCCGACGTAACACCGTCCGCGTGAGGGCGAAGATACAATCGTTTTAGTTCCAGTTTGTTGTTTCTTGTTTCGAACTTCACTTTCGGGAGTCGAATCTGCTGTTGATGTTGCTTAATTTCCTATGCATTTCTGTTGGTTTCATTTCCTCTGTTTTGGAGTTGATTTATGTTGAGCTATTTTCTCTGTCGACATGGTGTTTGATCTGGGAGTTTGATTGTTGATCTGTAATTGTTGTTGATCTGTGGAGAATCCAAATCTGTTGTTATGGAGCTGTTTTTGGTTGGAGTTTTGTGTCGGATGCTTGGATCCGGAGTGGATTTAGCATCCGAGTTTTGGATCTGAGCAGGGGAGATAGATTTGTGCATGAATTTCAAGTGTTATGTTCTGTTTCTGTTTGGCTTCGTCTAGTAGCGTAGATTTTTCTGTTATCTTTTCGTATGTCACCTACTTGTTTTAAATCTGATTGTTTGCTTCTGAATCGCGTCCTATTAAGTTTACCGAGTGTTCTTGCGAGTCCGTCGGAGAAGATGAAGTCATTTTTCAGTTGATGCTTTAGTTAGTTATTCTGCAGCTTTTCTTTTCGTCCGTATCTACCTTTTCAGCTTTGGGTCCCACTTGCATTTTAAATTCCCTGGTCTAGGTAAATTAGTTACGAGTCTTTAGATCTAGTGATTGTCTAGTCGTAGTTTTCATGCAATATTCATTTCTGCCTAGATCTAGCTGTTAGCATAGCAGAGTTCATTTCCAAACCTAGTTTAATTTCCTCAATCCAAAAAAATGCGTGGCAGCAGCCAAACCAAAAATAGTTTCCAGATCTCTATGCATATTCATTACGCATCCATCTCTGTGGGATCGATCCCTACTTCCCTGTGCTAAATTTTAGTATTCGTGGTTGAGGGTTTTGAAGGAGTGTTCTGTGTATCCAACGACCGAGATTCTCCAGTTCCGCGAGTTCCTAGACCCTGCGATCTAGTCGATTCGCTGGATCTAGGAGGCTTGATAATTTTACAAGCACTAGGAAGAGACAAAGCAATCACAAAACACACTGCACGCTTCAAATGGCGCCGTTGCCGGGGATGGATGGCGTAGTTTTTTTTTTATATATGTTTAGAGATTTGGTGTATATAGTTTTAATTTTTGTGTTTCTTTTTGTTGACTTCGGATTACACATAAATGTAATAAACAAATTTGGATAACCAATCGATCTATAAATAGTCATCGCATCTTGGTAATTCTGGATCATATATCTTGCACCACCAACAGAACTGGAAGATAGAATGATTTGTTTACTATGCAATGAACCATCTGTCTCACCTCGCAATACAGCCTCCGCCAAACCACTATACATTTTAGCACGTAATTTTTTCTTCTGGGTTCTAACAAACAGTAGACGATCAGTCTCATCAAAGTATAAGCACCAA
Source organism: Salvia hispanica (assembly GCF_023119035.1). Taxonomy (NCBI): domain Eukaryota; kingdom Viridiplantae; phylum Streptophyta; class Magnoliopsida; order Lamiales; family Lamiaceae; genus Salvia; species Salvia hispanica. The sequence continues at coordinate 29,277,310 of NC_062965.1, forward strand.
CAACAAATTATTGGAATAAATCAATATTTAATTTGAAAAAATAGATTAAAGTACTTTAAATCAAATAGCAAAATTCAAAAATACTTTAATTACTGAAAAAGTTTTAGTAAACAACATAATAATAGAATCAAATGTAACATCAACATCATTCATCGTGGTTGAGCGGAGACGAGTTGCGGTGTTGAGCCTTCGATGATTATCAATTAATCAATTTACACAAATTTCAGATTTTTAATTCAACAAGACTCTTGGGTCCAGAGCGGAAAGAACTGAGGCTCTGATACCAACTGTAACGACCCGCCATTCTAGGGTACAATAATAATGGCGATCGCTATCTAGGAAGACTTAAATGCAACAAAGATCATAGGCTAGGGTCTCATTTAAAGGTAATTTACCAGAGCATTTAATGAACAATTAAATGGGAGAAGAATAATGCTAGCAATGAAATCCAACAAAAGGCTATCGCAATAAATGCTTATCAACGTTTCCAAAATATTCTTAACTGTTCCATATCCAAAATATTCCCACGAAATAAAAGTATTCAACCCAACCAAAAGATCACAAGTTTTCATAATATAGCGGAAGCGACCAAGAGAGAAGTGAAGCTATGTATGGAGACACAACGACATTTAAAGTTCCAACAGATCATGTTATTATTTCCTACTCAACACCGCCGCCCGCTCGTCACTGCTCAACCTGCACATAGAGAAAACACATACAGGGCTGAGTACTATAATCATACTCAGTGGACTCATTGCCGAAAACAGTTTTATCACAAAAAAATAGTTATCATGCCATTTTCAAGTGTCCATCGGGGTTTTATCTTTAGAAAGGCCCGAGGCACCACAATATATTCTTTATCAAATATCACGGTCGCGCAACCATTTTTCACATCGACGTTTACCATATCCTCATTCTACATGACAAGGAATGCGGCCGCAATCCAGGTCACTAGACCGGCCGACCCGTACGCCAGCACTCGGTCTAACATTGGTGTACACTAACCCAAGTAGAGTTTGCGGCTCTACAAGGATCCGAATTCGATTAAATCAATAGTGGCATAGCCACGAGGGATAGGCACAACAAAACAAATCAAGGCATGATAACACATATCTCATTCTCATCAATATCAGTTTAGGACAATGTCCTTATTTTAAAAGAAAGCCCACCTCGTCGGCTTAGCTCGATAGTATTCTCTTCTCCTCGTTTATCACGCTGAGAGCGCGAAGTATCACCTTTAATTTAGGCGTATCACAAATCAGTTTCAATCATTGATTTCAAATCATGCATGTTCCCATGTTTCCCTTTTTCCCATTGATAAATCTTTAATATCATCATCCAAAATCAAGGTATGATTAGCATATCATTTTTATTCGAAAAACAACTCCAAATTCACCATTAAATCGTGTCACGCATGAGTGCTCTACACACACAACACACGCACACGAACACCACACATGTGCACGCCGACCGAGGCGTGCACACACACACACACGGTCACGCACACACACACTCACACATGTATCCCAAAATCATCAATTTAATTCCCCTTCACTCAATCTAAATGCATGTGGACTCAAGAACACCGATTAATCGGTAGAAGAAGAGGAGATCAAAATTAAAGTACCTTTTCCAAAAGAACGAACGGTAGAAACAAGTTATAGCCTTGATTCTTTAATAAACTCTTGAATTTCAACTTGGATTCTTCTCAATTGATGAAGAAATCTTGAAGAATGTAGAAGAAATTTTTGGAGAGTGTGGGGGAGAGATTTTCGAAAATATGGGGGAGTGGGAGGCGTGATTTATGTTGCTAGGGTTTAGGATCTCCCATGTATTTATAGAGTGCCAAAATAATATCTTTAATTAAATAAATTAAAGATTTGAGAAGATATGGAAAGATTTGATAGTAGTTGGCGTTATTTTGGTTGAGAAGAAAGGGGAATTTTGAAAATTATAGGCTATTTAATTAGCCTATAATTAAATTCAAATATTTCACGGAGTAGAATAAATAATTAAACCCTCTCCAAATAATAGTAGTAGGCGATTTTTATGCCTATCTCACAAGGGATTTAATTTCAAATCCTAATTTAATTAGGATATGGCAATATCTTCTTAGATATGGCAAAATATGGTAAGATATTCTAGCATATTTTTATTTATTCATGGAATAGAATAAATAAGAGATCAAATAATATAAATAATCCCTTCTCCCATAATATATGAGATTTTCGAAAATCTCATGGAAAATCAAAGTGGAGTTTTCAAAAATTCCAAGGTGGAATTAAAGTATAATCGGACTTTGGATTTAATTTGGATAATCATCCCAAACAAATAATTAAATCCAAGAAAAATAGGATTTCTTCTCCAAATAATAATAGGAGGGATCGAATAATTCCACATGATTAAATAATGCTCCTATTTAATTCTCACTCATCCCTTAGGAAAATAATTCACCACAATTATATTACTCCGCATCAAATATTCACATATTCGAATTTCACTTCCACTTCACATTTTCCAACGACTTTGACCATTCCACGGCCATGTCATGTTTTCCACATCTTTGACTTTTCAACGCCACGTCATATTTTCAACAAGTTGACTATTCAACTCAATCTCAACTCTCATACGCAATTAGGTCACAAAGACATCATGTAATTAATCACTCATCAATTAATCCACATATCATAGCATTTAAGGCATTTAATGCAAAAATTTTATAACCCGAAAATTAGGGTTTGAAAAAAATGGGGCGTTACAATAAATATCCAACTTTTTACACTATCTTACGTTATCTTTACTCCGGCCCGAAAACTCTATCTCGTGATATCTCATTTCTTGAACCAAACGGGTCCTTAGGACCAAATCTATATATTATGTTGACATAAAACATAAAATTAATTTTGACAGCTCTGTCCAAAATGGACCAAATTCAGACTAATTTATTTGTTCATAGTGTAATAATTCATAAGATAATATTCATGACCAAAATCGTAAAATCGTTATATGTTTAGGACCAGTTTCAGTCCTTGTTCTACTTGATTCCAATATTTCAATCAAGAAAAAAATCTTAATTCTCCAAAATTTTTATTAGTTTGAATTACAGAGTGTTAGATTGACAGATTAAAATAAAATCATCTTTTGTGAAAATGACTTTTTATCTACAAAAACCTTTTGACCCTACCTTATTGTAAAATGTACATCTGCCTTTAGTATAATTTTCTAATTAATTAACAATGTTACATGTAATAAATTAGTAGTGTAAAAAAGAGAAAAATATTGGTCATTGGTCTCCAAATTTTTTAATATAAATAGGGAACGTTTTGCTCGAAACAAAAGACATCTATCTTCATCACACACAAATCATCAGACTGAAAGTCCATTTCTCCACTGCAAATTCACGATCTCGTTTTCAATGGAGAGTTTTTCTTTGAAAATGGCTGCAATATTGATGGTGATTTTTGTGTATGGTTCAGCATTTGGAGAATGTGTGACAGTCGATATACATTGCGATGAAGCTGAATGTAAAGGTATATGCCAACAAGCCTACGGAGATAGGTTAACTGGATCATTTTGTCAAGATTTACCAAGTGGACTTGGGAGACTGTGTGTGTGCCTTCATAAGGATGGTTCTACTACTATGGTAGCTAATGATGTACTGCAGAATTAGAAAAATATACTTGTAGACACAATGAATAAATCAATAAATAATGTTTTGTTTACATTTGCACATTTTCGAGATTTATTTTTGTCAGTCACTATTCCATAAATTTACGGCTTTGGAGGGATGGTTTGAATCGATGGAATCATTTTGCCTCGAATTAGTATCTAATTGTGAGTATGATAAATTATACTCCCTCCGTTCCAAGTAGCGGTGAGCAAAAACAACAGAAAATCGAATATCTGATCCGAATCAAACTGAAATATAAATTTCGATTTGCATTTTTTTAGATTTTTCGGTTTGGATAAAAAAAATTGAAAACTAAATATCTTTTTAGTATAAATATATTTAATAATAATGTTTAGATTTTGCAAAGATTGCAGTAATTGTTTGGATATGTTAATTAGTTGATAACGATATAATTTGTATGTTAATTATTAAATTAATTTATTGTGCAATTTTATTTTTTTGGTTTGGTTTTGGTAGTTTGGATTTCATTTTTTTTAATATATTTATGAATTTTTTATTTATTTTGTTCAAATTGATTTCATAGTTTAGATTTCGTTTTTTTTTTGGGTTCGGTTTTTAAATAATTCGATTCGCTTCGATTTTCATTTTCACTCAATTTCGGTTTAGCGAAAATTGAAACCGAAAACCATTGCTCGCCCCTAGTTCCAAGATAATAGATATATTTTATTTAGTCGCGAAGATTAAATAGATAATTGATGAGAGAATAAAGTTGTAGAAAGAAAATATGTTAATTTATTCCAAATGTGAAAATGACCTATTTTCATGCAACGTTCCAAAATAGAAATATGAATATATTAACGCAATGAGTATAAACACACAATTTTTATTTTACATAATGTTACTAAAATCCAATGAAATATTATTTCACCATCCACATATACATATGTTGGTAGGTAGTTTGAATTCATCCCTTATACACCATGAGATGATCAATGAATCTATGAAAATTCACAAAAGAAGATCCCTCTTGACCAACACTCTTTTTAGCAATCTCCTTCAATCTCAATGCATTAACTCTCATCCCATCATCACCCACCAATATCTCAATTTTCTTCTTGACCTCATCCCTACTCCTAATCCCATCTCCATCTTGTTCAATTCTCAATCCAACCTTCCACTTGTCACAAATATAGCTCTGATTGTGGTACTGGTCCGCAAAATACGGCCAGCACAAGAAGGGCACGGCCTCAGCCAGCCCCTCAAGAGTCGAGTTCCACCCACAGTGCGACAGAAAGCACCCCACACTAGGATGAGACAAAACCCTCTCCTGAGGCGCCCATTCGACTACTTTCCCTAGCCCGCGGCCACCACATACCCTCTCCAAGAAACCCTCTGGATACTCAACTTTGGACCCGTCAATGGTAAAATTCGACCTCACGACCCACAAAAAGGGCTGGCCGGATAGCTCAAGCCCTAACGCCAGCTCCTGAAGCTGGCGGCCGGATAAAACGGCCAAGCTTCCGAAAGAAACATAGATCACCGAGGCGATTGCTCTCTCATCTAACCATCTTATACAAGACATATCCTCAACACATAAACTGCTACAACTTGCCCTAGTTTTCGAGGCGAGCAATGGCCCTATAGGCAATAGTTTAGGGTTCAAATCGCAAGCCGAGGGCTCGAGCTCGTAGAATGTATTGCATAGCAGCCAATTAGAACGAGATCTGGCTGCTTTCTCCCCAGAAAGACAGCACTCTAACAAGAGTTTCTGTGTTTTCAAGTCAAGAGGAAAGCTCCAACCAAATTCATCTTTTCTCCACGCTGGTATTTCATCTGCCAGCCTCACATAATTCTCGCTCCCTTTCAGATTTCCTACAGATTAAAATGGGAAAATACTTATATCTTAAAAAAAATTATTTTAGGGAATTACCATAAATTTTGGACAAATTCTGTTTTTTCTCTACTTTGACTTTGAAAGTGGTTTAAAATCACAAAGTTTTGAATTTGTGCAATTTCTCCAACTAGATCCAAATCGAAATTTTTTGATCTAATGTGGCTTTCCGTGAAATCAATAATATGGTTTAGTCTGAATCAAACATAAAAGTGATAAAACTATTTCATTTCGACGCCCTAATTCTTATTTAATTAAACGTTGAATACTATTCACTTCGTCTCCTAAAAATAGCGGCTTTAACGACAATTTGAATTTGAATTTGAAATTAATAAAGTACAGAGAGAAAAAGAAAAAAATATATTGAAGTAATGGATGTAAAATAGTGACACTCACCTTACTGTAGTTAACATATGGTCAAAATGTTTTCTAAATTAGAAAATTGACTGACTTATGAAATGAGACTATTTTAGGGGATGAAGGGAGCTGAGCACGTGCGTAGTAGGATAAAATATGCTTTCTAGATACTTCCTCTGTCTCATAAAGATTCTCCTATTTCTGTCTGTCTCACAAAATTTGTCTAATTTCACTTTTTATCATTTTTTTGTAGTGGATTCATATTCTACTAACTCATTTCTACTCACATGCATTTTATTATAAAACTAATATATAAAAGTAGAACCCACATTCCACTAACTTTTTCAACTCACTTTTCATTACATTTCTTAAACCCCGTGCCCGGTCAAAGTGAAACAATCTTTGTGGGACGAAGGAAGTATATTAGATTTGAAAGATGACATGATGAGGGAAATTGACAAATATTAAAGTTTGTAATTTTAAAGACTACTAGTGAGAAATACCAAAATTTTTCTAAAATTTATAATTAAAAAAATCAATCTCTCTTTATTTATAAAAAACAATCTTCAAAGCCAAAAAAGAGAAAATGTTGTTGCATGCATACCATCGCAATCAAGCTTCCCTTGGTGAATGAGATTGGGGATTTGAAGAATTATAGCAAATGAAGCAGCAGAGGTAGGATTAAAACCAACGGACTCCGCTCCAAAACGAGGAGCAATCTCCAAAACCCATCCGAGCGTGACGTCAGCGATGATGCAGCTAATCTTCTCATCGCAATTTGAGGCATTGATGCTCTCGATCAGCTCGGTCAGGTGGGCGGACATGGTGCTGTTGAGGCTCTCCCACAGCTCGAAAGCGTCGGTCCGATCGCTGTCGTCGGGCAGGCCGTCGGAGATGGAAGCGAGAACGACGTCGTCGAGTGGATCAGTGGATGCTGCTAATTTGTTGTGAATGAAATGTGTGTTGACGAATGTGACCTTGAAATGGCCGTGAGAGGCGATGAGGCGGGAGAGTTTGAGAAGGGGCGTGACGTGGCCTTGTGCTGGGAATGGGATTGCTAATACATGGCCTCTCTTCCCCATTTTTCCTCCTAATTTCAAAGCCCTTCTTCCATCACATTATATACTACTAGTATATATACAGGGTGTTTGAGCGTAGGGTTGAATATTCGGTTTTCAGTTTGATTTTTTTTGCTAAATCGAACTGTGAACAGAACCAAAATTTTGTGAAAAATTGAAAACCAAAAACCAAACCGAGTTATCCAAAAAACTGATATCCGAACTATAAAACCAAAATTCATAAATATATCAAAAAAATATAATACAAATACAAAAACCGAACCCGAAGAACCAAAATTGCACAATATATCTAAAAAACTGAAAAAGCCAAAAATCCTAAAATTAAATTTCTAAAATTGTGCCTCCGTCCTACTATAGGAGTTCCATTTGAGTTTGGCATTGATTTTAAGAAATGTAATGGAAAGTTGGTGAAAAAAGATAGTGGAATGTGAATCCTAATTTTATATATTAGTTTTATAATAAAATGTGAGCGGAAAAAAGTTAGTGGAATGTAGCACCTATTATCATTTATGAAATATTCCAACCGAACTCTTAAAGTGGGATACCCAAAAATGATAAGCCGGGACTCCTAAAGTGGGACGGAGTGAGTATTTGATGATGATGATAATAATAATAATAATAATAATAATAATAATAATAATAATAATAATAATAATAATAATAATAATAATAATAATATGCTATTATTTATATAATATAAAAAAGAAATTCATTTTTTTGGTTTATCGGTTTTTCATCTAAATCGAACCGATAAGCAAAAATTAGCCAGAATTTTAAAGTAAACCAATCCAAATTGAATTTTTAAATTTCAAGTTGGTTCGATTCGATTTTGGATTGATTTGCTTACCTGAAACTTAACTAGCTTAGTTTGAAATATAGTTCTATTATAATTGGTAGAAAAATGAAATTAGATTTGGTCGTAAGATTCCCCTAAGGTGTGCCCAAAATAAAAAGGGATCTCTCGTTTTAGCATATTTTGTTTGGACAGCACATCAATTCCAAAGGTATATATTGCTTCTATTCTCTACTCTATTCATGAATTTCATCGAATGGACTGCATACATTATTTTTATTATGTGTTTGTGTGAGACAAAGATATCTGCAACTATGCAAGGTGCAAATGGAATCCAAGCAAGCCTGCATGTTTCATTAATTACTTCGTCACATACTAATTTTACTTAAATCAGTCCCACGTTCTACTTTAAGACCAAACTTAATGCAAAACCCTAACTCAACATCCAATATTTATCCTTCGAATTATATCCACTCACTAAACTGCCCTAAAGCCTACTTTACTTGTTGTTTAGTCATTGTTTTTCTAGTTTGCAATAGTTGTAGGTTCCGTTCGGTTCTTCGATAAGATAATAGTAAGATATAATATGGGATATATCACAATAAAATATGTCTAAGATTAAATTAGTTATAGACTATGACGGATTCAGAAAATGGAACCCAGTGGTCGAAGGGGTGAATGTGAATGTGAGCTTGTTATTAATGAGATGTACTACAATCTAATCTTGACATTATGGAAGTAGACCACATGTTGAGCTTTTGAGAGAAATGCAATCAAATAAGAAATAAGATTAATTATAACCTTTAATCACAATTGAGTTACCCCACCGTATAAGTTTATAAACAAAGATATATATAATTTCTGTCCCTGGCCCCAAACAATTACATTTTGCTCTATATATCAAGTCATCAAATTTCAATTAGCTCCAATTTATATAGCCACTTCAACTTTCGTATTATCGTATATTAAACCCAATTAATAACTTTTCATGTTTGCTAATATAAGGTGTGAATTCAAGCTACAGAAGCGTGACGTATATGAATATCGTTTTGCACATATAATTTCAATTAATTAAACAATCCGTAAAATGTCGTATGTGTAGATTGCATCATCAACCACACATGTATAGTTAAGCTGCCGGAAAGAAAATGACAATATCCTTGAATTCATCATATATGTTAATAAAACTGCATTCCAAGTTTATAAAATTTTCCAAAATTCGCTCAAAGTTCTTTGAATAAATTGCTCAACACTATCTGAATTTGAACATATTATCACATAATGTGTCCAACCATATACAATTGCATAAAGAGAGAGAGAACAAAAAAAAGGAGAAAAATGATTTCTGCGATTATGATTGGTTGAAAACACCACAGTTCCATTGAATTCGTATTCAATTCTCGTCTTAATAAACTAAATAATAAGTCAAACAAGGCATTGTAGGGGGGGTATTATTGTACTACATACTCCATACATCTTATAAAAAAAAAAACTTTTGAAACAATACAAATTTTAATGCATAATTGGTAAAATATGAAAATGATAGAAAGAAAAAATAATGGAAATATTGTTAGGGAAGAATATGTCTCCCCACATTAGAGAGAAAAAAAGATTCATAAAATAGAAAATTTCTAATTTTAAGGGATGGATCAAATTAGAAGTAGTTTCTATTTTTAAGGCACAAAGGTAGTAGTAGTATTATTCAGTATTCCGAAAGTTGTCTGCATGTAAAACTAAAGTAGGCATACCATGTGATCACGAAATGAACATTACATTGCAAAGTTACGAGTTTGGATATCACATATGTTTGGCAGAAGAAGGGAAAGATGCTGCCCCCAAAATAATGGATTTTCAAGGATTGACAAGAAAGCATGACAAAATACTCCACATAAAAGAAAGGGGAACTAAACTACCCTGAAAATAATGAGTTTGTTAGGCTTAATCTAGAACGCATGACAAACATAAGAGGATTAAAAACTGGATCAACCAAATGCGTGATCTCAAACATAATAAATATACATGCACTCCTTTAATATCAACATAGACAAACAAAGAAAATGAATCAAAATATGGAAAATAGGGGCAAGGAAGTAGGGCACATTCTTGTTGTTTCATCCGCTATGCAAGGGCATGCATCACCCCTCCTAAAACTGTCACGCAAAATGACCAAACTAGGCATGAAGGTGACCTTCCTCACAATGGGTCTGGCAGAGGCGAACGCAGAAGCACCCGAATGGAAGCAAGGGTTGCGCATTATCTCACTTCCCACCGGCCTCGGGCTGGGAAATCGAAACAGCTGGGAAGATCAGAGGAAGCTGCAGGAGAGAATCCACAGAGTTGTACCCTCTTACATGAAGGAACTCCTCACCAAAACCGAGATAAGCGGCCTCATTGTTGACTCAGCATGGTCGTGGATGCTCGGAATACCTAAGAAGATGGGGCTCAACCTCAAGACCGCCGTATTTTGGTGCTCCAACGCCGGATGCTTGGCACTAGGGTTTAAGATCCCGTACCTTTTGCAGTCCGAATTCATCGATCAAGATGGTAAGCTTTAGTTATTCAAAAGGGATACAAGTTATTTAAATCACAAAATTTGGTCTAATTTTAGTCCGTCCCATAAATCACAATTTTTAACTATTCCCAATAGTATCATCTTCATGCAAAAAGGACATCTTTTGGTGATTCTCAAGCAAAAACAACACTCTGCCATTAAATGTATCAGTTTTCCTACTTTTTAATACTACCTCAGTCCCTAAAAATATGTCCCATTTTTGCATTTCCTCCGTCCTCCAAAATTTGTCTCTTTTCACTTTTTACCATTTTTGGTAGTGGACCCATAATCCACTAACTCATTCCTACTCACATTTTACTATAAAACTATATAAAAGTAGGACTCACATTCCACTAACTTTTTCAATTCACTTTCCATACATCTCTTAAAACTCGTGCCGTGTCAAAGTGAGACAAATTTTGGGGGACGGAGGTAGTACTATTTTTGGCCATGACCCTCACATCCCACTAATTCATTCTACTAATATTTTATTAAAAAAATAATAATATAGTATAAAAGTAGAATTCACATACACAATCCACTAACTTCTTAAACCCTAAACCAGTCAGAAATGGGACATTTAATCCCAAACAGAGGCAGTACATTATTTTTTGAAACTACGTCGTTTTGAATATCACCAAAAGAGTCCGTCTTTTACACAGATTTTGACCCAATTCGTAATTTTAATGAGTTCGGCACAGGAACTCCATTGAAGGAGGAAACCATAAAACTACTACCAGACATGCCGGAGATGGGAGGGAGCGACCTGTTGTGGTACTTCCCCTCCGATAAGGAGATGCAGAAGTCCATGTTCCACGCCATCAAAGGCATCCTCCACCACATGGCAGAAGCCGATTGGATCCTCGGCAACTGGTTCCACACCCTCGACCCCGCCGCCACCACTATCACCCCAACCGTCCTCCCCATCGGCCCTCTCCTCGGCTCCGCCGCCTCCTCCACCCTCCACGACGAGGACACCACCTGTCTCACCTGGCTCGACGCCCAGCCGCCGCGGTCCGTCGTCTACGTGGCCTTTGGCAGCACGGCGCGGTTCAGCCGCCTCCAGATCGACGAGCTGGAGGCGGCTCTGGAGGCCACCAGGCACCGCTTCCTGTGGGTGGCGTGGCCGGGATTGACGGAGGGGGGCGAGGCCGTGTACGGGGACCGGTTTGTGGCGCGGGTGGCGGGCCGCGGGAGGATGGTGGAGTGGGCGCCGCAGGAGGCCGTGCTGGGGCATCCCGCGACGGCATGTTTTGTGACGCACTGTGGGTGGAACTCGTTCACGGAGAGTTTGATGAACGGTGTGCCGGTGGTGTGCTGGCCGTATTTCGGGGATCAGATGTATACGCAGAGGTGTGCTTGTGAGGGGTGGAAGGTGGGGCTGAGGCTGGAGGCGGATGGGGACGGGATTGTGAGGAGGGAGGAGATACGGCAGAGGGTGGAGGAGGTGATGGAGGATAGGGTTGTGAAGGAGAATGCGGAGAGGTTTATGGTTATGGGGAGGGAGAATCTGCTCAGTGGCAACCCTTCTTCTAATAACATAGACTTTCTTGCCAAACAAATGAAGTATATTGATTAACTTATCATATTGTTTTATCAATAAACTTCATTTGGGTGGTTTCTAATCATGTACTATCAAATAAATAAAATGTGGGGTATGTTTGTTATAAGGAGATATAATTGAGTATATGTGCCTGCCAAGTTTAAAAAAACCACCCGCAGTTGATTTCATGATTCCAGTGATTTCTAAGAACACCAAATCTCAGCACTGAATCATTTAAGTTGATTTCAAGCTTCACTATATAAACTTCATTCAAAAGATTACCTTCCTACTTTAATATGCACTTTTTGGGTCCGGTTTTTGGCTGAAACAGCTCGAAATCCGACAGCCACACCAACACCATAGACTCATGTGTAACGCCAGCATCATACTTAGATCGACTCTGTCTGATGCCTTCATCACATCCAAAAATGCCGGACATGAAACCTTTGAGCTTTCTCTATCCTTCACTACAGTGACTCTCCCTGCTACTGCAATTGCTTTTTCCCTCAAAGATGTATGAGCAGGGAAGGACTTTTGAGAGATGGTAAACTCAATAAGAGTCCTCACACATGTTCAAATGGAGGACTTTTTTGCTATCAGAAGTTAGAAAGAAAGGATGAAAGTCACATTACTACCGTAATTCCACAAACCGCCCTCTCAAAAGTTACTACCGTTGATGTCTGAAAATTAATTATACTCTGCTCATCGTATCATATACAAAGTCCAAAACCACAAACTACAACACTCACAGCTACTCAATTGGCATTGCTGAAGGAATGTCTATACTTAAACTAATGATAGTGACCGATGTGGTTTGCATAAATGATGGAACCGAACCTTAAAAGGGCAGTATGCAAAAGACCAAGAAGCAATACTTGCTTCTAATGATACTGGCAATCGAATAATTGATGGAACCTCAGAAGGGCAGGATGCAATATTTGAGCTTCCATTAGAGCAAATATAGCAAACAACAGGAACGGGGATAATCAAGGGATACTAACCACCATTTCTTGATCCAATTACTGCTATCGAAAAGGAAGACAACATATCAGGTGAAGGAGGGAATAAAGGAAAAGTTCAGTTACATTATATCAACATCTCAAATTAATACCACAAGGCAAAGAGAGTGAGCTAAAATGACAAATTCAAATCATATGGAAGGAACCAAACAAGCAAATACTTGGAATCCAACTGCTGCTGAATACATCAATGTGGGAACAAACAAAATACCATCATCAACGGATTAGATTATACCATTACACTACTCATCAATTAAAATTCAATTGCCGTGAAGAAACCATCTCAATCAATCACAAACTATTACCAAACATTTCAAGTCGAAGCAATGCATCGGCTGCTCATCAACTAAAAAGGAAAAGGCAAAACAGAGCACACTAATCAATACGTCAGATATATGCATAAACATGAATAATTATGATCAGAAATATTTACCTTGTGATTCAGATGCGTTATGTGGTTCGAGCGAGGAGTAAAGTTGCAGGGAGAGAGAGTGGAAAAGCATAAAAGGTGGGGATTTGGGGTTTATAAGTAATTAGGGTTTTTTCAGAATATAATTTGAATTAATTAGGAATTTGAGGGTGAATATAAAGTGATGGCATTTCGCTGCAATCAGTACATGAATGGAGGCTCAGACTCCTCCCAATCAAAACCTCATTGGCGGCGCGAAGCTTAATTCTCTCCGCCATGATTGGCGCTCTGTGTTTATTATAGTACTAATATTTATATACTCATTTTTGGTGTTTATATTTTTGCAATGGACGTTGAAGATTGCATTTGTATGAGTTGTGTGCATATTTATTCAATGATTGTCTAATGTCTATGCTTACTCATCATTACAATTCATTTGTTCTGGTAATATCATACGACTTGATTAATTGATACTCATCCTTGGGGCCTGAATTCCATTTCTAGAAATTTTATTCACCATCTAAGTTGTTAATGATAGAAGTCCTTTCGACCATTTGCGGTATGCATGATTTCCTCTTTAGTCGAAGAGATTGATTTTTCAAGTATTCGCAGGTATATGGACGACGGGGAGTTTGGTGTGTTGAGTGACATGCCTAATATTTGAAAGAAAGCTTCTTATAAGTTGTTCCGGAAGCAGGTTGTATTCCCATTTCTTTGGTCTGCTGTGCTTAATCCAAGATTCAATTTCGACTTAAGAGTCATTTTGAGATTTTTGACACCATGCCATTTTAATGCATTCATATGAATTGAATTTCCCTGGCTTTAAGGTTCTTTATAATAAAGAAATAGTTGTATTTAACATGCCAATTTGAATATCAGAAAAGTGCTTTACTTGGTTAATACACCTTAAACAGTAAATTTTGCCTCCTCTTGCAGTAATTTAACAGTGTTCACAAGGGAGTGATTTTAGTATACAACCAAATGATATATTTCCTCTGCGCCTTTCTCCACAATGTCTATGTGTAATTTATGAGATGCTTTTTTTTTTTTTGCTTTAGGAGCCTGACAGGGGAAAACTATTGAAAACATGGTACACATCCTTTTTCCTGGAAAAACACATATGACCTGTATAGGAAGCCCTTGTATCACTGTATTATCTATTTAGAGTCTTGTGAGTTTTGAGGCAGATGGTACCAAAAGGAGTCACTCATCCATAATATTGCAAAAAGTTGCTAGTTCATATGTTTCTGGAATGTATGATAACTTACCTTATTCTTGTAGAATGCATAGAATAAAATTAATATCTGAAAACTGATCTCCAGGTTGGAATTTTGACTAAATATGATTAGGACATGTAAAGCTATGAGGTGTTATTTTAGAGGGGCAAGCAATAGTCCATTGGCTCAGTTTTCTTTCTCTTCTGAAGATGGCAGTGACAGCGGCGACTGCGGTGGAATCCCTGTTTTTACATTTTGTTCAGTTGCTTCTTTTGGTATTTGCACTCTTGTCAACTATTTCTGCTAGAAATTTCGTCAAGAAATCATTGTTCTTGTCTGTTGTTGATTAATAAAATCATGCTGCAACTTTTTTTTATTTAAATAGATTGAGTTATTTGGGGCATACAAAAATATTCTATCCAGCCATAGTTTCCTTTCCAACTATTGTTCTGTCTATATCCTGAATCTGTCTTACTGCATTCTTTTGTTTAGCTCTTTCTTGCATTCTAGTTCCACACTGAAAAAAAAAATCATCTCGAAACGTTGAACTCTTATTTATGCTCTTGGTCTGATTATATTTCTTATTAATGTCGTAAACCAAATTATCTGAAATGGTCACAGAAGAGTTAGCATTGGAGTTTGCCGAATGTTAATATCTGAGTTGAATTTGAAGGTAAACTGAATTCTGGTATATCACTTCGTAAGATTGAATTTCTTTGGTCTTACTTACCTCTTTCTTCATTATCATCTGAAACTCCCTGCTGCAGCGGTTGCTTGTAGTAGAATTCATGTCCATCCACGATGAAAAAGTTGCAGAAGCCACGGGATTGCAATGGTCTGATGAACTCCATGAGGGAGAATTTGATGATTTGGCTACATTGAACTTTGACTCTGCAGAAACTCATCAACCAAATCCTCCATCACTTAGAAATTGCAACTCATCTACTTCAAGCATGCGAACAAAACAGCAGCAATATAGCTATGGTTTACACTTACAGTTGGTATTGGGTTCACTTCAATACGGCAATGTGAATATCGAAGTGTACATGTAAGCGTGTATAGGTCTTGGATATATCCACGCTGATCCAAACGTGCGGCACCTTATTCTTATCTAGTTATGTGTCTATGCTATACAGATTTACATAACGACCTGGCTCGCAGAGGCGAACATAGACAAATGCAGGTTAAATCAAAATTACAACCGTCTCGTACTCTTCTAATTGCTTGATTTCCAGTTTCTGGAACATTAGTTCTCTTATCATGATCTCTACATATGTTATTAGTTGTCTCCAATCTCCATGATGCTAAAATGAATAGTTACAATTATATTCTTGTTATTTAAGTTTGTGATTACATTGTTAACACATCCTCTATCCATGATGTTTTAATTTACTAGTTTTTTTCAATAAATTTGGTGATATCTGTATTATCAAGAATAAAAATGTCAGTGAGTTCGCCATAGATGGAAGCAACAACTGTTCTGTGATTGATTCCTCTCATTTCACGGGGTTATAGTTGGTATACAAGATTGAGGAGATATTTGGAGGGGAGATGCATGTCGACTTTCTTGAAACATCTGCTAGATGACAAATTTGATTTCTGTTGCCTGCCAACTAGCGCAGGTTTTATGGAAGAATGTAGGAGCTGGTTGCTCTCTTTATTCTCTTGTTATGTGACGTTTATTTAGATCGTTATCCTATCCGAGCATATCTTGTTCATATCATCGTACAAACCATTAAGGTCAATGCTTGGTATGATGAAATAGTGATTCCATTTTCCATTCTATTAATTTGTTTAATTATTACTCCCTCCGTCCACAAATAATAGATCACTTTGTGTATAGCACGGGTTTTAATGTAGAATTGGTAAAGTAAGAGAGAAGGGGAAAAAAGTAAGAGAAAAAGTAAGAGAGAAATAGTATTAGTGGAAGTGGGTAAAAGCATTAGCAATGGAGGGCCGATGGGAGGGCCTTCCCCATCGGCCTCCATCGGCCCCCCATAGTGGAAAATGGGCCACCGAGCGCCCCCTCCCTCTCTCCCCCATATGGCCGATGTATCGGCCCTAGCCGTTGAGGATCCGATCGGTCCTCTCACCTATTTTTTTTTTCGATTTTTTTTTCTATATATATCTCCATTTCCCATCACTTTCACACCATTCCTCCACTTTCCAACACTTTGGCCACTTTCCATCACTTTCAATACAACGACGATTTGCGTATTCTATTTTAATCTCGTTGTATTCTATTTTCCAATCTTGCAATACAACGACGATTTGCGTATTAATATTTTTTTGCATTTAAAATTATTTAATTTGACAACATAATAAAGATGCAAGTGCTATAAAATTAAAACAAAATAAATGATGATGTGGAAATGAATTGGAAATGGGAAGGCCCTATGGGAGGGTCCTTCCATTGCTAATGCTCTAAGAGAGAAAGAGAAAAAAGTAAGAGAGAAGGGGAAAAAGTAAGAGAGAATCTTTCCATAAATGATTGTGATCTATTTTTTGTGGACGATCAAATATGGTAAATATACTTTTTATAGACGAAGGGAGTATAATTGAATGAGTGAGGAAATAGATGAAAATTCACAAGAAATGCAAAGAAATTGACATTTCGTTATGTTCTTCATTCCATTCCATCTCAGCAAGGCCTAAGTGTCAATTCTATGAGAGTTTTTAATCGTTAAGCAAAGGCAACAAAATTTGATTGTGTAAGCAGTCCATAATTAGAAGGTTTGGATTGACTTTGAGCTTTTGCATTCTTTATTGTTGTAAGTTTATAATGTGAAAAGAATATTTTTCCTTTTACGACTCTCTAGATTCCATATCTATTTATAATGAATGATAAATACTCCCTCCGTCCCAATAAATATGAAACGTTTGCTTTTCGGCACAAGATTTTGTGTAGTGTTATTCTGTGAGTTAAAGAAGAGAGAGTAAAGTAAGAAAGAGAGAGAGAAAAATAGAGATAAAGTTATTTTTATTTTAAGAAACGTTTCATTTTTCATGGGACAACTCAAAAAGGAAAACGTTTCATTTCTAGTGGGATAGAGGGAGTATTACGCTTAGATTTAGTCTTTTTTTATACAAAAGTTTAAACTCTGAATAAAGAAATGAAGTAGTAATATTATTTATCCAAAATATAAAATTAAAAAAATATGTTTTAATTCGAAAGTTTACTACCCCATGGATCAAATCTATAGATTCTACACCAAGAATTCAAAATTGTGATAGAAAATATAGTTCTTGGATTTAGTCCCACAATAAGCTTGCTACTTTTGCGAAGTAAGACCATCTTCAATGGTACACTAAAATCTAAAATGAGATAAATATTAGTTCCAATAGTACTCCAAAACCAATCTCATTTTTGATCTTTTTATAATAAAAATATCTATTTTTAGATTTACACTAAACTCAAACTTAAATTTTTTTAAAATTTTGTGAGTTAAAAAGACATAATATAGAGAATACTTTTAATTTTGAATTTAGTATAAATGGTTAATAAACAATTATATTTGACGTGATAATTATATTAAAATGAGTTTGAGTCTAATATAAATTATTGGAGATGTGTAAGTAGGTACTACTCCTACTTAGGTAGATAGATGTTCGGACCAATCTAGAAACAACTCATACCATTTTCTGCCAAATTGATTGACACTTCTTGAAAACGAAAATTGTAGGTAATTGGAGGAACATTCTTCTGTAATTATCTAATAAAATACTCCCTTCATTTCAAGGAAGATGACTCATTTCTTGGGTTGCACGAGATTTTATGTAAATTTATTTTGTGTGTTGAGAGGAGAGAGTAAAGTAAGAGAGAGGGAATAAAATAAAAATAAATGTGTTTCCATTTTAAGTAATGGACCATCTTAGTTGAGACAAACCTAAAAGGAAAGTGAGTCATCTTCAATGAGACGGAGGGAGTAATAAAGTTATAATTACGGTAATCGGCAAGTGAAGTTTATCTCACAGGATTACGATACAGTTGGATCTTACTTAACTCTTAATTAAGCTGGTCTTTTTGATAATTAATTAAAGGAAGTACTTGATTAAGAATTTAAGATCCATCAATTAATTATATTATTGACACGTGATAATGTATGTTAATGGGCATGTCAACATATGTTGTAACTAAATTTAAAAGAAAAGATTAATTTTCCCAAATACTGTACATAAAAACAAGTGATCTTACCAAAATACCGTAACTGGTAACAAACTTGCCACGCTATGACATATGACCCGTTTATCCTACCTACACTACTAGAGTTTGAAATTGGAGACATTAATTCATTATTAAATTGCAAGTGGAGAAACATCTTATCTAGTTTAGTACTAAATCGATTCTACTATATATATATATGAAATTGGAGTACTAAAATGTGAATCCTATTCCTATGCTTATTGCAGTTGATTGATAGCTCACACCTAATTCTTTTATTATCATCTAAAAATACCATGTATACCCCAATAATTAATGATACTACCATTCAGATTTTGTTTCAAATACACACCGATCTTTCTAATTATTAGAGAATTAACATTGAAATGTAAAGAGGACATGCATACCACCGTTATGGTTCTCTGTGTGTTTTTTATTCGTATGTTTTAATTAAATTTTGAACTACTTGTTAACAAAAGTTTATTGCACCAAACTAGTAGAATTAACTTTTAGACCGTATTATCTTCTTATTAAATAAAAGTTAGTTATTGGAGATGATGAATTCAAAAATAGAACATACAGATCGTATTCTTTATGATGCATGATAGTAGTATATAAATTTTATTTTATTTAGTAAATATAAATGAAATAACTTTTCTAGGAGTAAGATACAATGAACGAGATAAAAACTAAAGACTGGAATTTTTCTGATTATCAAAATTTTGTAATCGTTATAAATTGCACAATTCAATGCTACTTCGAGATCGGAATCTAACAATACTAGGATTCAAATGTATACATACATATGGAACTTAGAGCACTTAAATTTAGCCTAACTTTCATGTTCGGGCTAAAAATCTAGGAGACCAGTCTATATATGTCATCTCACAAATTTGGAAACGAAATATCTAATAGATTTCATATGAGCCAACTACTTCCAATTTTATGTTAAACTCACTCTCCCCTAATGAATACAAACACACTAATATAAACACACTTAGCCAATTGATTCTCTCTCCACAAAACAAAAGCACACGTGGACATGCAATTCATGAGCTCCCTATCCCTTATACTATGCACTGCGGCGCTAGGATTTCTCATCCACACCATCCTCTCACGGCGGCGGGGGGCGAATTCTCGGCCGCTGCCGCCCGGGCCGAGGCCGTGGCCGGTCGTGGGTAACCTCCCGCAGCTGGGGCCGAAGCCGCACCAGTTGATGGCGGAGCTGGCGCGGGTCCACGGCCCCCTCCTGCACCTGAAGATGGGGTTCGCCCACGTGGTGGTGGCGGCCTCCGCCGCCGTGGCGCAGCAGTTCCTCAAGGCGCACGACGCCAACTTCGCGAGCCGCCCGCCCAACGCCGGCGCCAAGCACGTTGCTTACAATTACCAGGACATGGTGTTCGCGCCGTATGGGCCGCGGTGGAGGCTGTTTAGGAAGATCTCGGCGCTCCACCTCTTCTCCGCCAAGGCCCTCGACGACTTCCGCCATGTTAGACAGGTGAATGTTAGAGAGAATCAATTATATTGACTTTTTTTAAAAAAAATTAGGCAGCATTTAGTGTTGTGAATTAATAGAGGTGGAAAATATGAGTACTAACAATTTGTTAGGTGATGATATACTAATTGTTTTCATAGATTAATCCATTAGGAAATTGGTGTAGGCTTTAAAAAAAGTTAGATAAAAATGGTCATTTATTTTTAGTGGGGTAAATTGCTGAATAAATCACGATGAATGGTCAAATTCTTGGTATATGATTTAAAAAGTTAGGTGAAATGGCAATTTTTTTAGTGGTGGGTGACGTATTTAAATCGGAGTGCACGTTTCATTGCTCGAGAGACTAACTATAATGTAATCATTTTTTATAATTTACTTATTTGATAATTTATTCTCTATATTATTAGATTGGAGTTGGTGTCTTAACTAAATACTGTATATGTATTTACACAGTAGCTCTAAAATCCAATTGAAATAAATCTAAAACTGAGAATCTAAAATTTTCTCATTTTTTTTCTTTTTTTCTTTTTTGAATAAGATTCACGCTTTTGGTATGAACTCTTGTCCTCTCTAAATAGAATGATGATAATAGTATATTTTGGGTAGCTACAAAGGTTTGATAATTGATTACACATTTACACCAATCGTCTCATCCAACTGTATCATTTAATTTCGATTATTAAATAAAATGAGATTGTGGTATACTCCATATAAACTACTCGTATTATGTCTCTCACATCCAAGTCGAGCGGGAAGTAGTAATATTTAGTAATCTTAGTTTGAAAGTAATGGAGTATTAATTAGATTTAAACATGATTAACTAAAGTAGTAATTAGATTTAAATATATAGAGGGACTACTTCACAATTATTTTGAATAATAAAGAAATAAAATAAGCTCTACCGACGATAATGTGCTCTATTATTGCTATCTTCAATTATTCAGGAGGAAGTGGGGATTCTCTGCCGCGCCCTAGCGGGTGCAGGGCAAACGCCGGTGCGCCTGGGACAGATGCTGAACGTGTGCGCCACGAACGCGATATCGCGCGTGATGATGGGGAAGCGGGTGGTCGGTCACCACGTCGGCGGTGGAGACGAGAAGGCGGAGGAGTTCAAGGCCATGGTGGTGGAGCTCATGGTGCTCGGCGGTGTCTTCAACATCGGCGACTTCATCCCGGCGCTGGAGAGATTCGATCTTCAAGGCGTCGTGGCGAAGTTGAAGAAGCTGCACACGCGCTTCGACAACTTCCTTACCGCGATCGTCAATGACCACAAGATCAATGACCAGAAAAAAGGACACGTGGACTTGTTGAGCACGTTGATATCGCTCAAGGATGGCGAGGACAGTCTCACCGACACGGAGATTAAAGCATTACTTTTGGTATGTCACTAATGTTGTTCTCTCTGTATCACTATAGTTGAATCGTATATTTTTTAATTGATCCAAGATACTAGTTTGATTTTTTTTTTCCTTTTAATAGTATTCTTTACTACTAATGTTTTTTTACACGTGCTCTAGTGGCATTTTAATATTCAACTTTATTAATCATACCATTCCATTTTCTTACCCCATTAATTTTGAGTTTATTGCATTAATATTGATTATAGTAATTTTCTTGTAGAATTTCTTTACTGCTGGGACAGACACAACATCGAGCACGGTTGAGTGGGCTATTGCTGAACTCATACGTCATCCTGATATTCTGGGCCGAGCTCAGCACGAGCTCGACTCAGTTGTGGGTAAGAACCGGTTTGTGACCGAGTCAGACCTACCTCAACTCGTCTATCTCCAAGCCGTGATCAAGGAGAACTTTCGGCTCCACCCATCCACCCCTCTCTCTCTTCCGAGAATCGCGGAGAATAGTTGCGTGATAAATGGATACCACATCCCCAAGGGGTCTACACTTTTGGTCAATGTTTGGGCCATCTCTCGCGATCCGGAGCAATGGGCCGATCCACTTGAGTTTCGGCCCGACCGGTTCCTGCCGGGTGGGGAAAAGCCCAATGTCGATGTTAAGGGCAATGATTTCGAGCTGATACCCTTTGGGGCGGGCCGTAGAATTTGCGCGGGTATGAGCTTGGGAATAAGGATGGTCCAACTACTTACTGCAACTATGATCCATGCGTTTGATTTTGACTTGGCTAATGGGCTTTTGCCCCATAAACTGAATATGGAGGAAGCTTATGGGCTGACTTTGCAACGGGCCGAGCCCTTGATAGTGCATCCCAAGCCCAGATTGGCCCACCATGTCTACAAAGCCTAATTTGTGCTTTTATTTAAGTTTACCTATGTTCCGTATTATGGCCGTGTGATACGCTGGTAATAATTTGTGATTTGAATTCTTGCATTGCAATGATAATTTATAAATTATTTAATAAAATATAAAATTTGTTGTATAAGATTGATACTATAGTAGTAGATTAACTATAATACCAATTGCATTGTAAGTTTTGAAATGCATAATTATGAGAATGAAATTAATACGAGCCCGTCAGTAAGATATTTCTTCTCCACGAACAAGTTTGAGGTTCAAGTTACCCACATGACTTAATGCTTATGTGTTGAGTGAGTCTCATGAAACACACAGGGACAGATATAGCATTAAGCTAGAAGGGCAAATGCCCCCTGCTCATATTTCACTACACATATACATGTATAACTCACTATAGTTTTTAACAATCTTCCATTAATTGCCCATTTATCAATTTTTAACATTTCTTCATGTATATTTTTTCTCTATACTCTGAATTTCTGACTCCATCCCTGAAAACAG
>NC_062965.1:29300328-29320391 GCF_023119035.1 Salvia hispanica
TTTTACGTTTTATTTTCTGTAAATTTTAACTTCTTGATTCATTTCAGCCCCTCTTACATTTCAACTTTTGATAATTTGGTCTTCAATAACGTTAATCTGGTGAGGGCTGGAGATAAAATTTAGAACTTTTAAAAAATTTCGAAGTAGAAAAAATCCAAAAAAATATTTTGGGTAGGGGCTTAAGCCCTCCCCCAGTTGAACGTGCGTCCGCCAGTGGAGCCAAAGGGAGTCACTCATCCATAATATTGCAAAAAGTTGCCAATTCATATTTTTCTCATAAATTTATTTCTTCTGGAGTGTATGACCAGTTCTTTCTTCTAACTTACCTTAATCTTGTAGAATGCATAGAATAAAATTAATATCTGAAAACTGATCTCCAGGTTGAAATTAATATCACTGGCTCAGTTTTCTTTCGCTTCTGAAGATGGCAGTGATAGTAAAATTCCTGTCCATCCACGATGAAAAAGTTGCAGTGGTCTGAAGAACTCTATGAGGGAGAATTTAAGGATTTGACATTGCAGAAACTCATCAACCAAATCCTCCATCACTTAGAAATTGCAACTCAACTATTTAAACAGCAGTAATATAGCTACGGTTTACAGTTAGTATTGGGTTCACTTCAATACAGCAATGTGAATATTGTTGGATTCTGGATTTACAAGATATAAAATCGGGCGTAGTACAACCCAAAAGAAGGAATACAGAAGTGATAACTGAAACAAATTACAATGAAGAATCGAAATAATAAACCGTAAAAAGTTGTAAGCCGAGTCGAGTAGTCCTCTTTCCGCAAGACGAGATACGCCCCGGTAGTGCTATTCGGATTGACTTTTCGTCCCCAAAGATAAAACGGTTACGTCTCTGGTGAAGCTGCACCGCTATCAACAGAGCTCCGGCGAACTGGATGGAGGAGAGAGCAGAGCTTCGACAGAAAGACAATGCAGAGAGAGGAGAGAGCGTATGATGCAAATGCTTAGTAAAATCTAGTTTCTGGTGTGTAGAACGAGAGCTGGAGCTGAGAGGATAAATCTAGATGCGTCTAGGTTCATTCACGACATGGACTATCACGTGTCAGCTGGTCATACTGGCGAGGTGTCATCCCGCTTGGCTCACTGATGTGGAAACGGTGGTGGTCTAAAAAGAACTAGACCCACTAGCCTTGGGTCGAGCCCAGGACCAGGCCCAAAGAACAACCCAAAGACCAATAGTCAAGTCCAAGGACAATGGCATGGGCGCGGACTGAGGCTCGCGGTGGGACGGGCGGCGGCGGCGCGCGCGCGCGCGCGTGGGCTCTACAGCCCATCTTAGTCCAGTATAATTATTACATGTAATAATCCTTCTTATTAAATACTCCCTCCGTCCCAGATTTGTAGTAACATTTTGCCATAAAAGTCCGTCCCACATTTGGAGTAACATTTAGAATTTACCATATTTTGTACATAAAATTTTACCCCATTATTCACTAAAATTACACCCAAATGCCATTATCTATATTAAAATAAATCAAAATAAAAATAAAAAAAATCAAAAAGTCAAAGAGGGACCCACCTTCAACCAACTCACTTCATTTATTACACACTCCATCATCTCACTTCATTTATTACACACTCCATCATCTCACTCCACATCTCATTTCATTTATTACACACTCCACCTCTCACTTCATTAATTACACACTCCACCAATTCCTTAAAACCCGTGCCATAACTAAATGTTACTACAAATGTGGGACGGAGGGAGTACTTGATTAATAAGGTTGTAACTTCCAATGTGGGATAATTAACTCTCTTAATTATTCCCTAAGCTTCTCTCATAGCTCATTTAGTTTGCAATTTTGTACAACTTTAATCCATTATTTCTCACTCACCGGAAATCGGATTTGAGAAAATGAATATATCACGGCCATATACTCCAAACGTAGATCGACGCTATATCATTTAATTTCACAAAATTAAATGTCTTGTTGAAATTATAATTGGTCAAAGTCCATTGACCGATATAGATTCCAACAATCCCCCACATGAGTGGAAATAGTCCAATGCATATGCATGCAGACACAAGCTCAATCCTCGAGAGGTATATAAGCATAAGGATTTTGAACCTTCCATAATCAACGCCATCGGATACACAAGCGGCCTAGTAGCGCGATGCTTTGAACTAGTCCCCCACGGCGTGCACCGAGACAATGGTGTTAACACTTAAACACCTCAACCTCATCCGTTCTCACGTTTTGTTTCCTTTGCGGCCTTGGACACCACTTTGGATTTGTAAGTGTGTAATTTGAAGCGGCCATACTTCACACTTACATAGGTGATTCCTACTCCGAGTATCTTGCCCTACTCGGTCTCTTTGATATCCTTAGGAGTCATTAAAAGTCATAGACTTAGCCTCACCACAAGACAAGCTTTCAACACTCTATTGCTCTCTAGGGAATAGACGTAGATGAGTGTTTCACACGAACTCTCATAACTTAGTTTTCCCATTGAACCAAGTTCTTGGGATCTCCAGTCATCATGGTTGGGTTACCACTATGACAATTCTTTAGTTTGTGGATTTCAAACCCATTTCCTCTACCAACTTATTCATTTGATCACGATTTAACCTTTTGGTTAGCGGATCCGCTAGATTATCTATTGACTTCACATAGTCAAATGTAATCACGCCTGTTGTGATCAAATGTCTCACGGTATTATGTCGTCGACGAATATGTCGAGACTTACCGTTATAGAAAGCCATTATTTGCCCTCTCGATAGCAGCTTGGCTATCACAGTGAATCAACACTGGAGGCACTGACTTACACCAACCTGGAATATCCTCAAGGAAGTTCTTAAGCCATTCGGCTTCTTCCCCAACTTTATCTAAAGCTATGAACTCGGATTTCATGGTTGAACGGGCTATACATGTCTGTTTCGTGGATTTCCACGAGACAACACCATCCCCAATAGTATAGACGTATCCACTTGTTGAAAGTGAGTCTTTATTGTCGGATATCCAATTCGCATCACAGTACCCTTCAAGTACAGGGGGGTATCTCGAAAAATGTAGCCCATGATTTTGAGTATACTTTAGATATCTCAAAACCCTTACAAGAGTTCTCCAATGCTCTTTGCTTGTATTACTCGTGTAACGACTCAACTTGTTCACGGCACAAGCAATGTCCGGCCGAGTGCAATTAGTCAAGTACATAATGCACCCAATGACCCGTGCATATTATTCTTGCGCAACGGGTTCGCCCTTGTTTTTGCTCAAGTGAAAATCGAGTTCAATTGGAGTCTTAATCGGCGCGCCATCATAGGCATTGAATTTCTTCAATATCTTCTCAACATAATGAGATTGGGTTAAGATGATTCTATCGGGTGTTCTTAGAATTTTCATTCCAAGAATTACATCGGCTAGACCCATATCTTTCATGTCAAAGTGTCTCTTTAACATTGTCTTTGTCTCGTTAATCACTTGAGTGTTACTACCAATGATTAACATGTCATCAACGTAAAGACACACTATAACGTATCCGTTATTAGTGTTCTTTATATAGACACATTTGTCACACTCGTTGATTTTAAACCCATTTGATAACATCACATTATCAAACTTCAAGTGCCATTGCAACGGCGTTTGTTTCAATCCATAGAGGGACTTAACCAGTTTGCATACATTTTTCTCTTGTCCAGGTACTACAAACCCTTCGGGTTGTTCCATATAGATTTCATCCTCTAGTTCACCATTTAGAAACGCAGTCTTAACATCTATTTGATGAATCTCAAGATTGTGCAATGCAGCAATCGCGATAAGCACTCGGATAGAAGTAATCCTCGTTACAGGTGAATAGGTATCGAAGAAGTCATGTCCTTCCTTTTGTTTAAAACTCTTTACAACCAGTCAGGCTTTAAACTTATCCACTGTTCCATTGGTCTTAAATTTTCTTTTAAACACCCATTTGCACCCTAAAGGTTTCGCACCTTCGAGCAAATCAACCAACACCCAAGTGTGGTTTAGCAAAATTGAGTCAATTTCGCTTTGAACAGCTTCTCTCTAATGTAACCCGTCTGGGCCATCGAAGGCTACTTTTATTGACGTTGACTCTTCATCCAACATAAAAGCAATGTAGTCATGACCAAATGTTTTTGGTGTTCTGACCCTACTACCACGTCTTACTACTGCATCACTTGGATCAGGCCTTGCACGCTTAAGCGATTCGGGCTCTTCATCCATTAATTTAGAACTAGTGGCTTCATCCACTGTTTTAGAACTAGTGGCCTCGTCTTCAATTCTTTTCTCAGAATTGATTGAGACTTCTTCTTTGTCCTTGTAAGGAAATGTATTTTCGAGAAATACGGCATTCCTTGACTCGATTGTTGTTCCTACTGTAATAGTCGATATTTCAGACTTGTGAAC
This sequence comes from Salvia hispanica, assembly GCF_023119035.1. Classification (NCBI taxonomy): domain Eukaryota; kingdom Viridiplantae; phylum Streptophyta; class Magnoliopsida; order Lamiales; family Lamiaceae; genus Salvia; species Salvia hispanica. The sequence continues at coordinate 29,304,725 of NC_062965.1, forward strand.
AACAAATCTATATGCACTACTATTAAGTGCATATCCAATGAAGATACAATCAACTGTTTTAGGGCCAATTGTAACTTCTTTGGGCGGGGGAACCATCACCTTCGCCAAACACCCCCACACTTTGAGGTATTTGTAAGATGGTTTCCTTCCTTTCCACAACTCATAAGGAGTGATGTCTTTTCCTTTGAGTGAGATTTTATGTAGGATATAGTTGGCAGTCAAAATAGCCTCCCCCCACATGTTATGTGGTAATCCTGAACTTAGTAGCAACGTATTCATCATCTCTTTTAGAGTACGATTTTTGCATTCTGCTACACCATTAGATTGTGGTGAATATGGAGCAGTTGTTTGATGAATTATACCACTTGCGTTGCATAACTCCTCAAACGGGGCTACATACCTGCCTCCTCTATCACTTCGAATCGATTTGATTTTACAACCAAGTTGATTCTCACCCTCGTTCTTACAATTTTTGAACGCTTCAATTGTTTCATCTTTACTTCTTAAAAGATAAATGTAGCAACATCTTGTGCAATTATCTATAAAAGTGATAAAGTATTTTTTACCACCTCTAGTTTGCACCATCCTTAAATCACATACATCCGTGTGAATTAATTCAAGGGGTTTCGTTTTCCGTTCAACTGAGTGAAACGGTAACTTAGTCATTTTCGCCTCAAGACATATTTCACATTTGTCTTGGGTATCCACTTCAATTGCCTTTAGTAAATCTAAATTTACTAATCTTTTCACGGCTTTTGAATTTACATGTCACAATCTACAATGGCACAAATTTGAAGACTCGGTCAAATAAGAGGAAGTATATGCTTTATTATTATTAGCCAATGGCTTCGTGACACTTCGAGTTGCCACACTAAGCTTGAAAAGTCCATCGGTTACATAAAATTTTTCGAGGGACTTCCAAAACTTATACAAAACAAACCTATCGGACTCAAATACAAGTTTAAACCCCTTATTAACTAGTATTGATCCTGACACTAGGTTCTTGCGGATGTCCGGGACATGCAGCACATCCTTCAGCATAATTGATAAGGCTGATTTCATGCATCGGTTATGTGGTGAGAAAACACTTTATTTTGCTGGGTCTAACGCAATTTTTAAGCCAGGTGTGTGAAGGAGACGCTAGATCCAGGGAAAGCTGGAGACAATGGACTAGCAGAGGAAATTGAAGGAAAGTGAGTAGAACTGAAGGGAAAAGAATGGCTAGAAGAAGGAAGTCAATAGCTGAGGGCAACAAAGACTATTTATACCTCGCTGGGCCCACTTCAACGCCTATAAATAAAGGAGCATGCATCACACGATATATACGATTTTTGCTCTTAGCTCACACACTCACACACACACTTGGTAAATGAGAATTCTAGGATAGCTTAGGGTTTCTAAGGGATTCATCTTCGGGAAAGTCAGTGTAACACCGTCCTCTCGGAGGGCGAAGAAACAATCTACCTTTTATTCAGCTTTTCGCACTTTTATTCCGTCGAACTTCATTGTTTTGGAAATCGATTTGGTTGTTGCTGTTACCGATTATCTATGCATTTAGTTTGTTTTTGTCATGTTGGTGTTATCTTGTGTTGATTTATGATTCTGGATTTTTGTTTGAAATTTTATTTCGGCAGTTGAATGTTAATCTCTGTTTTGGATAATTCTGTGCTTGATCTGGGGAAGAGGTTGTGGATCTGAATTGTTGTTGTTGATCGGTCGTTGTTAGTCGAATCTGAAGCTATGGATCTACTTTTGGTCGGAGTTTGTGTCGGATGCTTGGATCCGGAGTGGATTTAGCATCCGAGGTTGGATCTGAACAGGGGAATCTAGTTGTGCATGGATTTCAAACTCTTTGCTCTCTTTTCAATTTACTCCGTCTAGTAGCCGTAGATCTGCTTAGATTTTAATTGTTCTTCGTTAAATTGCTTTAGATCCAGTCTGCTTCGTTTTCGATTCACGTTCATCTCTGTTTTTACTGAATTTTTATGCAAATCGATTGGAGAAGATGATGTCGCTGTTAGTTAGTACTTTAGTTAGTTGTTTTCCAGCTTTTCGTCCGTACTCTACCTTTTCAGCAAATAGTCCCCACCGTCAGTTTATTTCCCAGGTGTAGGTAATTTAGAAAACAGTTTCTTAGATCTAGTGGTTGTATTGCTTGATTTCCAGCTCACAAATTATGCACACCCTCCAAAGAGGCAGTCCAACTGGTCAGGGAAAAATCAAGAAGGGCAATTGCAACTGGGATATAGGAATCCGAATCATACTAATTGGGGAAATAGGAATCATAACAATCCAGGGAACTCCTATGTGCCACCTCACCAGAGGAATAACCAAGGGAACTATAAGAATTCTCAACCAAATCACCAAGGGAATCAAGGGTCTAGCAACTAGTACAATACCCACCAAGGAAATCAGGGGAACTATCGACAACCCCAAGGACAACACCAAGGTCAAGGATCAAACTCTAATCAATTCAACTCCAGGCCACAAAGGAGTCTGGATGACATGGTCCACGACCTAGTGAATTAACAGCAGTTCATGCAGAATAACTTGCATTCCAATAACGACGTGGTGCAAAAGTTGCAAGACGCTCAGTCGGAACACAAAGCTGCCATGGACATGATGGCAAAACAGCTGTCCCAGATCGCGGTTTCTTTGAACGAGATGCGGGGAAATGAAGGAAAACTTCCTACCACGGTCAAGACACCTGACCGAGCAAACATTAGTCACATCACTTTGAGATCCGGAAGGGGTTATGAAGGGCTGACATTGGAGATCGACGAGGAAGTACCCGCACAAGCAAGTAACGGGAAGGAGAGTCAGGTGTTTCAAGAAGATAGCCCTAGACCCAGAGAAGTTCCTGTTCAGGATGACCTCCAGAAGAGAGATTTAGGGGGATCTTTACCTCGAGCAGTTGATCCATTTTTCCTGGATCCAGTGCCTGAGTTAGTAAGTAAAGAAGGAAGTAGGGAAGCTGGTGAACACCCAGCTGGGAGTTCCACAAATGCGGTTAAGCGGGCGAAGTCATTTCCATACCGAGGGGAAGCAAAGAAGAAGAAGGATGATACAGAGGACCTTATTGAGATTTTTAGCAAGCTGGAAATCAACCTGCCCTTCTTGCAAGCCCTGAAGATGCCCGCCTTTAGCAAGTTCATCAAGGAATTCATTGCAGGAAAGACCAAGTCGGACGGGAAGATTGTGATCCGGGAGAACGTGTCTGCTGTGATACAAAAGAGAAGGATGCCTTCGAAATGCAAAGACCCAGGTATGTTCACACTACCCATTTCTCTATGGGATATCAGGGTTGAGCATGCTATGTGTGATCTAGGGGCGTCTATAAATGTTTTACCGCTTTCAATCTACAAGAAACTGACAGGGGTTAGGATGGTCGCCACTAAGGTGGTAATCTAGTTAGCAGATAGAACTTGCATCTGTCCTGAAGGTGTGTTAGAAAATGTCATAGTCAAGGTGCATGATTTTCTATACCCTGCTGATTTCTATGTTATCAAAATGAATGATAATGAGTCTGCTGAGTCTAGTGGCGTGCTTTTAGGGAGACCATTCTTGCGCACTGCTAAGACCATTATCGATGTCTTCGATGGAACAATTTGCTTGGATTATAATGGGAAAAAATATACATTTAGCATAGATGAGGGAATGAAAAGACCATTGGATGTTGAGAATTTGTATGCTATAGATGTTATTAACCCCTTGGTCCAAGAATATCTTGAGACGAAATTGATACAGGAACAGATTGACAACTCGGAGTTGAGCCATTTAATCGACAGAGAAGTTGTAGGGTGGTGTGCAGCAATGAACACAACGGAATTGACAGACGAGGAACTCACAGAGGCCATCATGGAGTTTTGTAGAAATCCCGAGTCAGCTAGATCTAGGGGATCAGCTCACGTGGCCAGTCTGGAGAATTCTCCTGGGTCTGGGAAGGAAACATTACCTGAAATTGCAGAAAAAAATCCCTTGCCCCAGAAAACGAATGACACAAAGAAGGAACTGAAGACACTCCCACCGGGCCTCAAGTATGCTTATTTGGAGGAGGATGAGGCATTCCCAATAATAGTCAACAGTAACTTGACTGAGGAGCAGGAGAAGGATCAGTTGGAAGTGATCCGGCGGAACAAGAAAGCAATAGGATGGACACTCTCTGATTTAGTAGGAATCAGTCCTGATCTCTGCATGCACCACATCCGTCTGGAAGAAGGTGTGAAGGCTCACCGAGACGCACAACGGAAACTGAATCCGAACATGCGAGGAGAAGTTCTGAAAGAGGTGTTGAAATTGCTCTCTCTAGGGATCATCTACTCTATTCCGGACAGTGAGTGGGTCAGTCCTGTCCATATGGTGCCCAAAAAGTCTGGAATACAGGTTGTCAAGAGTGATAAGAATGAATTGGTGCCCACTAGGCTGGTGACGGGGTAGAGGATGTGCATCGACTACAGGAAGCTGAATGAGGCCACAAAGAAGGATCACTTCCCCCTACCTTTCATTGATCAGATGTTAGAAAGATTGGCTGGCAAACAGTATTTTTGCTTCCTCGATGGATACAGTGGTTATTTCCAGATCTACGTTAACCCAGAGGACCAAGGGAAAACCACGTTCACATGCCCTTTCGGTACGTATGCATACCGAAGAATGCCGTTTGGATTGTGTAACGCACCAGGGAACGTTCCAGCGGTGTATGATGAGTATTTTTTCGGATTTGCTTGAAGTATGCATTGAGATATTCATGGATGATTTTACCGTATATGGGAATTCGTTCGACACTTGTTTGGCCAGCCTTGACCTAGTGTTAAAAAGATGCCAGGAGAAGCACCTAGTTTTGAATTTCGAAAAATGCCACTTCATGGTGACTGAAGGTATTGTCCTGGGTCATGTTGTTTCTGAAAGAGGAATACAGGTGGACAAGGCAAAGGTAAAAGTGATATCAAAGTTGCCTTACCCCACGAACCAAAAAGAAGTTAGAGGTTTCCTGGGTCACGCAGGATTTTATAGGAGGTTTATCAAGGATTTCGCAAAAATCGCGTAACCACTCACTCATTTGTTACACAACGATGTGGATTTCGTCGTTGACGAAGGATGCAAGAAGGATTTTCAGTTGCTCAAAGACAGACTCGTGTCAGCACCAATAATCAGGGCGCCAGACTGGAATCACCCTTTTGAGATAATGTGCGACGCGAGTGATTTCGCTATGGGAGCTGTCCTAGGGCAGAAGATTGAAGGAAAGAGTTATGTGATCTTCTATGCATCCAAGACTCTAAATCAAGCTCAGAAGAACTATGATACCACGGAGAAGGAAATGTTGGCTGTCGTTTACTCGTTCGAAAAATTCCGACCTTATCTTTTTGGGTCGAGGGTTATAGTCTTCACAGATCACGCAGCAATAAAGTACTTACCGGCTAAGAAAGAGTCTAAGCCGAGGTTAATCCGTTGGGTGTTGCTTTTGCAGGAGTTTGATTGGGAAGTAAGAGACAAAAGAGGAACGGAGAATCGAGTAGCCGATCACTTGAGCAGAATTCATCAAGGGGAAACGGAAGAGGCCATACTAGATGCTTTTCCTGAAGAGCATTTGTATTATCTAGGGGATTTTCCTAGACGGATCAGTTGGGAAGCAGTTTTGGCATTAACCGGTCTAGGAGAATCCGACAAGGGAAAGCGAACACTGAACACAGAACCATGGTTCGCTGACTTAGCAAACTACTTGGTCACGGGAGAAGTGCCAAGTACAGACGAAGTTTCCCGGGCCCAAAGGATGAAAATTAAAAACGAAGACAAATATTACTTTTGGGACGACCCTTACTTATGGAAGATGTGTTCGGATCAAGTGATTAGACGCTGCATTCCCGAATGGGAACAACGAGATGTGCTAATTCATTGCCACACCTTGGCGTGTGGAGGTCACTTTGGACCAAGGAAGACAACAAGGAAGGTATTGGACAGCGGTTTCTACTGGCCAACGCTTAACAAAGATGCCTTTGAGTTTTGTCAATGTTGCGAGAGATGCCAACAGACAGGGGGAATTTCAAAGAGGGACGACATGCCTCAGGTCCCGGTGATTGTTTGCGAAATTTTTGACGTGTGGGGAATGGACTTCATGGGACCATTTCCATCATCCTGTGGGAACACATATATATTGGTTGCAGTAGACTATGTGTCTAAATGGATAGAAGCTAAGGCCGCTACGACATGTGAATCGAAGAAGGTGGCAAAATTTCTGAAGGCCAATATCTTCAACAGATACGGAGTTCCTCGAGCCATTGTCTCAGATCAAGGAACACATTTCTGTAATCGCACCATCGAGGCTCTGATGAAGAAATATGGTGTTCACCATAGGGTATCTACCCCATACCACCCTCAGTCTAATGGCCAAGCGGAAATTTCTAATCGCGAGATCAAGGCAATATTGGAGAAGACAGTTAATCCGTCAAGGAAAGACTGGAGTAAGAGGCTCGGCGATGCATTATGGGCCTACAGAACTGCTTTCAAGACGCCTATCGGAATGTCGCCTTATAGGCTTGTGTTTGGCAAAATGTGCCACTTGCCCGTGGGTATCGAGCACAAGGCGTACTGGGCAGTAAAGGAGATGAATATGAAGCCTTCGGCTTGTGAGGAAGAAATGAAGTTACAGTTACAAGAACTGGAGGAACTGAGGCTAGAGTCTTATGAGTCTGCCATGTGGTATAAGGAAAGGACAAAATTATGGCACGACAAGAATCTTCGGGTCAAGGAACTCCATGTGGGACAGAAGGTGCTCCTTTTTCAATCCCGGCTCAAGCTGATGCCAGGGAAGTTGAAGTCTAAGTGGATCGGTCCATATACCATTGTCGGCCTCCGTGCAAATGGAGCAGTGGAGATCCAGGGAAGTGCATCTAACTCTGTCCATTTTCTTGTTAATGGTCATAGAGTGAAAGTCTATAGGGATAATTCTGAGTTGTGTGCAGTGGAGGAAGTGTCACTGCGCGCGCTTTCTATTATCACCTAGACAGACGAGGAGGTATTCTCGATGAAGTCCTGGGCCAGGTAAATTGGTTGACATTTTTGAATATATACACTGGACCAGGGAATCTCGGGAATACTCAAAAAAAGTTTGTAAATAATTTAAGTGTTTATTTAAAAAACAAAGGAAAATCCAAAAAAATGTATATACGATTTTAATCTTCCGAAATATTTTCGAAGCACCAGACTCCGAAGGAAAACCGATGCCTTATTTTCTAACCTCGACCTAGGAGTCTGGCGTCTTCAATTTTTTAAGTATAGGGTCATGGTCAGGGAAGTCAGCTAGGGAAGGAGAGCCTGGAGGAAGAAGTCAAGGAGGGATGGAGATAATTTGAATTTCAAAATTGCCGATATTTATGGGAGGTGTACGGTTGCTTACATCACGCCTGCAACCGCACCATCTTTTCACCAGAAAAGGCTAACCGGCATTTCTCTCTCCAATAATCCCAATCGACGAAAACTACATTTCCTCTTCCTTCTCTCTACTTTGTTTCTCTCTCAAGAACACAAACCCTAACCAATTTCGACCAAGTTTCTCTTTTATTTTCAGATTTACAGTAATGGATCCAACTCAGGCCACCAGCAGTTCGCAGCCGACGGTGTACGACGCGGTTCTGTTGGCAGAATTGACACAAAAATTAGGGAGCGTCGAGAAGGCGAAAGAAGTCTACGCTCTGTTCTCCACCAGTCTGATGGCGTCCGCGGCGGCCGTACCATCACCGACGATCCCAGAGGATTCGGCGGCGCAACCTGCAGTTCCCCAAGTAGAAAGGCCTCAAGATTCAACCAGGGTACCGGACTCTGGTTCTCAACAAGCGGAAACCGCTTCACTAGAGGCGGATAAAGAAGAGGCGATTAATGAACTGCCGGCTGATGGTGGGCAGAACGACGGCGAAACGGAGGTGGAGATCGAAAGACAAGGTGATAGAAACCCTAATTCTGAGGGTGAGAAAGTTGTTGAAGGGGAAACCCTGTTCATGAGAAAGTTGTTGAGGGGGAAACCCCTGTTCACGAGAAGGTTGCTGAGGGGGAAACCCCTGTTTGAGAAGAGATTGTGGAGGGGGAAACCCCTGTTTTGGTAGAAGTTGTTGAGGGGAAACCCAATGTTCGAGAGTTGATGAATGAGGGGGAAACCCCTATGGAGGCTGGGGATGAAACCCCAAAGGATTTCAAGGGTGCGACCCTTGAACCCATGGAGGAGGGGGCGACCCCAAGTGATGTTAGGGGGGAAACCCCTGTTTATATTGAGGGGGCGACCCCGATGGTGGATGATGTGGGGGAAACCCCGGGAAAACTTGTGGAAGGGACAGATCTATACACTACTGGAGTACCGGAGCCCGTTGAGGAAGGGCTAAATCTGATTGTGGACCTGGTGGACGACCAGGAAGAAGAGGCACCCCGGGTGGACGAACGAGCAGAGAGGAGAAGGGCCAGGCGGAGTCTGCTTGACGAAGTAGATGACTTGGTCTATTCCGAGAAGGAGGAGTTCCCTGCCCGAGGGACGGAAGCGGAAGTGGCAGAGGAGAGTCGCCTGGTCAAGGAAAGGGCGAGAAAAGGAAAAGCAGCTGCGACCGGGTCAACACGGTCGAGGAAAGCTCCCTCCGTCAAGGAGGTTGAGGAGACCCTTTCCCCAGTGACCGAAGCTCCCTCTGCCGAGGAACAAGACAAGCCTACTCATGAGTACGACTCTGAACTTGGAGAATCTGAAGAGGAGTTTGTCCCAGGACGTCCGGAGGTATGGCTGACTAAGGAACTGCTGGAGTCGATGAGGCATTTCGACGATCAGAAACGGGCCACGGCGTACAAGGAAAGGTGCAGTGCAGGGAAAATGGCTAAGTCTGGCAAGCAGTACAGTCCCAAGGAGCTTCGGATGATTGCATGCGATGAGGACTTCCGCGCATGTATCTATTCAATCGGGTTCGAGTGGTTGCTAAAGCACAGCCAGGAGAAAGTGCCGGTGGACCTAGCACGGGAGTTTTTCTCAACATTCCGATTAAAGAACACCTCTGACCTCGACGCGGACTCCATAACATTCAGGCTTTTCAATGAAGAACACGAGATGAGCATCCGGGAATGGTCTTTGAAGATGGGGTTGTTTACCCAGGCTGAGGATGATGAAGGAATATGGAACGAGAGGATGATCGGCATGCCGAAGAATACGCCAGGTTTCAAAGTACAAGCAGCATGGGAACTAATCACTCACTCAAAGGCAGGGGCATTCAAGTCAAGCTACTCCAAGGCTTCTCACATCGAGGACAGAATCCTCCGTTTTGCTCAGACGTTTATCAGCTACAACTTAATGGGAACTGCAAATTCAGCTCTGACGACAACCGACCTTTATTTCACTTGGTGCATGGCAAAAGGCGTTAAGGTGCATCTAGGCTATTGGCTGGCTCAAGCATGTCATCAAATGACCAGCAACCCTGCTCGACATATGTATACCTGCCATCTCCTAGGCGCCTACCTCCAGCGGAACGTTGAAATGAAGATAGCCAAAGCCGCTCCCTTGGTCGTCATGTGCGAGCCCCCGGAGGTTTTCAGCGTTGAATACTTTTTCAACAAGGGGTTGCTCCAAGCTCACGGCAAACAGACCTTCTTCTACACGGTAGGAGACAAGGTGAAAGCGGAGGCTGGAGAGGCTGAGGAGGCTATGCCGAGTGAAGAGGTCGAGGAGCTGAGAAAGGATGTCCAGGATGTGAGGAGAGAAATGCAGGTGATGAGGAAAGAAATAGTGAAAGAACTTGGGGGGATAAGGAAAGAATTGAACGGGAGCCGCGAAGAAGTGAAGACCCTGCGGGGCAATATTGCGGACTTGGCGGTGAAGTCCGCCAAACAGAACGAGCGGATGACGGAGGCTGTGGAGCTTGTAATGAAGATGTTGAAATGGTTGGAGAAGACACTCCCCTTGACCCAGTCGAAGGCAACTCCTGGGTCCAGCAGCGAGGTCAAGCAACCAGGCCAGAGCAGTCCCTCCGTCCAGCGACCACCGCACCCGCTCAAGCAAATGGTTACCCCGCCCGTGTCTAAGCCAGTGTCAATCCCAACGAAATCAAAGTCCCTGACGATTAGGAAACCAGTGTCTGATCAACCAGAGAAGGAGGAAGAGGAACCAGCAAGAAAGAAAGTGAAGATGACCCGACCCGGGATCCCACCCCAATCTGGCTCTCGAGGGAGCCAGACCCAGAAGTGAATCACCCCCATGACCAAGTAACTTTTAATTTCTGCTTTCAGTTATTTTGTTTGTCTTTGTTTCTGTCTGTGTTTTGTTTGTTATTTACTATAAGTATCTGTCTTCTCCCACTTAGCCCAATGCTTGGTCTAAGTGTGAGAAGTTTATATTTTATGTTTTGTTGTGTCTTCTCCCACTTAGCCCGTTGCTCGGTCTAAGTGTGAGAAGTTTATCTGTTTTGTTTTATTTGTGTCTTCTCCCACTTAGCCCGATGCTCGGTCTAAGTGTGAGAAGTTTTTATTTGTATAAATTGTTTATTGTGTGTTGAACTGACTACCCTTTCCCCCCTTCACGACGATGGCTTGGGGACAAGCTTGAGTGAAGTGGGAGGGGGAGGGGAGTCAATGCGTGTAGTTGTCAGTATGTTATGAGTCGTTAAGTCTAGGTTTTGTTTGCGTCGCATGAGCTGGTGAATATAATATGGCATGATCTCCTTAGTGAAAGTAATTGAAGATAGGATGTATTTCAACTTAGAAGCCTTTTCCTTTAATAAGCCAAGTCAATCTGGACGAAGTGAGAACGATAGAGGATGCCTTAGCTTACTTAGTTGTGAAGCCCCACTATAAGAGTGAGTTATAAGCCTTAAATAACTTTGAGCTAACACATGTAAAGGGGCCGCCACTGAATGCTTAGGGAGAAGAGTCATGAAGGAGAAAAATAGGGGAATTGGGTTATGAAGGTATAAGCTGGACGAAGTCCAGGTAAATGGAGTTATAAGCTGGACGAAGTCCAGAGGAGAGAAGAGGGAAATGGAGGAATAAGCTGGACAAAGTCCAGAGAAAAAAAAAATGCTGAAAAAAGGAAAAATAAAAAGGAGGTATAAGCTGGACGAAGTCCAGAGGGAATATGTCTAAGGGCAGGAAGCAATAGTAACCTGACCCAGTAAAAAAAAGGGGGAGAAAGAAAAAAGTATAAAAGGAGAAAACTCTCATAACCCGACGCTTCAGTGGTATGGCAATAACTTATGAGAGAATCGATCCTAACATCCCTGGTGAGGAATGAGCGATCGAGTGAATCCAACAATTGGGGAAGTAAAGGGCTATCTTGACGAACTGACAGATTGATTAGGTAGAAGAAGGGAAGGGGCCAATTTGGAGAAGTGCAGCCTGTTGAATTGACCTTAATCTTGTGGGGACGGTTGCCTAAAAGTTGAAGCTAGTTCATGCATATGTGTCTATGTGTTTTTATTTTTAAGTGTTTGTTATCTGTGCATTAGTTGTGTCTAGGTCTAGGAGTCTGTTTAGAGTCTAAGGAGTCGGTCAGGGGATAACCGTGCTTTGAAATTCGCCTTATTCTTTTTCTTGTCTTTATACTTGAGGACAAGTATGGTTTAAGTGTGAGCAGTTTGATAAGGCTAATTTCATGCATCGGTTATGTGGTGAGAAAACACTTTATTTTGTTGGGTCTAACGCAATTTTTAAGCCAGGTGTGTGAAGGAGACGCTAGATCCAGGGAAAGCTGGAGACAATGGACTAGCAGAGGAAATTGAAGGAAAGTGAGCAGAACTGAAGGGAAAAGAATGGCTAGAAGAAGGAAGTCAATAGCTGAGGGCAACAAAGACTATTTATACCTCGCTGGGCCCACTTCAACGCCTATAAATAAAGGAGCATGCATCACACGCCATATACGATTTTTGCTCTTAGCTCACACACTCACACACACACTTGGTAAATGGGAATTCTGGGATAGCTTAGGGTTTCTAAGGGGTTCATCTTCGGGAAAGTCAGTGTAACACCGTCCTCTCGGAGGGCGAAGAAACAATCTACCTTTTATTCAGCTTTTCGCACTTTTATTCCGTCGAACTTCATTGTTTTGGAAGTCGATTTGGTTGTTGGTTGTTACCGATTATCTATGCATTTAGTTTGTTTTTGTCATGTTGGTGTTATCTTGTGTTGATTTATGATTCTGGGTTTTTGTTTGAAATTTTATTTCGGCAGTTGAATGTTAATCTCTGTTTTGGATAATTCTGTGCTTGATCTGGGGAAGAGGTTGTGGATCTGAATTGTTGTTGTTGATCGGTGGTTGTTTGTCGAATCTGAAGCTATGGATCTACTTTTGGTCGGAGTTTGTGTCGGATGCTTGGATCCGGAGTGGATTTAGCATCCGAGGTTGGATCTGAACAGGGGAATCAAGTTGTGCATGGATTTCGAACTCTTTGCTCTCTTTTCAATTTACTCCGTCTAGTAGCCGTAGATCTGCTTAGATTTTAATTGTTCTTCGTTAAATTGCTTTAAATCCAGTCTGCTTCGTTTCCGATTCACGTTCATCTCTGTTTTTACTGAATTTTTATGCAAATCGATTGGAGAAGATGATGTCGTTGTTAGTTAGTACTTTAGTTAGTTGTTTTCCAGCTTTTCATCCGTACTCTACCTTTTCAGCAAATGGTCCCCACCGTCAGTTTATTTCCCAGGTCTAGGTAATTTAGAAAACAGTTTCTTAGATCTAGTGGTTGTATTGCTTGATTTCCAGTTTACATGCATGATTTCTGTTCTGCCTAGATCTAGCTGTTAGCGTAGCAAACTTTCAATTCCAAGTTTAGTTTAATTTCCTCAACCCAAAAAAATGCGTGGCAGCAGCCAACCCAAAAATAGTCCCAAATCCTTGAGCACGTTAAATTACGCATTCATCTTTGTGGGATCGATCCCTACTTCCCTGTGCTAATTTTAGTATAAGTGGTTGAGGGTTTTTGAAGCAATATCTTGTGTGTCCGACGACCGACGATCGTGAGTTCCAACGATCTAGTGGAGTTCCTAGACCTTGTGATACTTAGTGGATTCTTGCTCCTATCTGAGCAGATATGAGCAGTAGCGCCGGTGTCGATGTACCAGCCGCCCTTGTTCTCAAAAATGTTGACTTCTTCAGTGACCACGGCAACGAGGTCATCTCATCCCTGTCCATGAACTCCTTCTAAACGAAGTGACCTGCCGGCAGTCTTTGGCAAAGTGGCCAATTTTGCCACATTTGTAGCACTCGCCTTCAAATTTCTTTGCAGGCTGCTTGCCCTTCCCTTTGTCTTTCTGATTTGGGCGGGGGCGTTTGTTGGAGGGACCGCCCCGCTCCAACAAGTTGGCTTTGGCCTCAAATGGACCTTTAGCCTTTTGATCGATTTTGCACACATCGGCCTCCATGCGTAGTTTCACGATCAAATCTTCAAGGCTCATCTTCTTTCGCTTGTGATTGAGATAGTGTTTGAAGTGATGGGCTTTGGTGCCCCTTGCACAGCGGAAGACTTGTACAAAACAAATAAATCAGATACGGATCTATTTGACCGATTATGCGATTAATCAATTCACATGTTAAATAGATAATTGCATGCTAGAATGCAAATAATTCATGCTCATAGAAAGTAAATCCTAAACATGATTTCTACGGTTTAGAGTTACCGATTTGATTCTCCAAAGAATCGTCGATTGCTCGCGCCTTCTCCACGATGATCTTCAATACTAGACCACGGATCTTCTCTCTGGTTCCCGAACTGTATCTCGATATCAGGGTGGGCTGATCTTATCAAAATACTAGGACTCGAATAAAGAAGACAGAAGAAATCCTTTTGAGAATAGGTGAAGAATTCGAAATCCTCCACAGCTGGAGAGTTCGAAATTTTCGAAAAAAATTGAGAATAAAAATTGTGATAATTCTGTCTCCTTTATTCTCCTATTTATATTAAGTTCCTTTTGGGCCCAGACAGGGATCTATGGAAGGTTTTGGATATGGGATCCCCCAATTAGCTTTTACTAATTAAATTGAACCCACAATTTAATACAAGCTTATATTGGAATATTACGAGCAGCCACTACATAAGTAATATTGAACTCTCCCCATCCGAATCCGAAATTACAAGTAATCCGGGTTTCCACTTTGTTTATTATTTATTTCCCGCGCTTAAGATATAAATGTCCATTAATTAATTAATGTCTGCTATGGACTTAATTAATTAATATCTTCCAAGAGTGGACTTAGCAAGAAACATTTGTTTATTATTCATAGAGTAATAAAACTCCAACTGGCCAGTTTTCCGAATAATAAAACCTTGTTTGAGCTCCTCTTGAGGACATTATCAAACGAGACTCACCTCGCGCACGATTCAACATAATAGCAATCCTAGCACCGCTAGATATTAATCACCACTACCCAATATATCGGGATTATTGGGTTGCGAAAAACCCGCACCATTTGATAAGTCAAAGTAGTGCATAATCAATACCGTATGCTCAATGCTAACATATGTAGATTAAGAAATAGTAATTTATCAAGACCTAGTCTTTCAGTAGATAACATAAAGACACGTCTTGCTGTTAGATCCGTTCGGTGCTATACCACACCAATGTCATCTTATTTCAGTAAGACTTAGAAATATGCGGACTGACATTGCAACCTTTCACGATAGGTAGTCTAAGCCTATCTAGGTTGTGAAATTCTTCTTTTTCTTTTGCAAAGCATTGCATAGATCTGACCGTGTTACCTTAAAGTGGACGACGCCCACAACCGGTCTACTAAGCAAAAGACTTAGACTTTGTTTACTTCTTATGCATTTAAATGTTTGTAAAACATCTTATAAATGCACAAGCAAACACAATGTAATAATAATAGTGATTCTGATTCGGGTTAAAAGTGGATTGTAGAGTTTATTACGTATACAAGCAAGATTCTATTCGAGCGAAACTTGCTCGAAACATGCTTTTCAGTATACCAAACCTAACAATCTCCCACTTATACTCAAAACATGCTTTCGAGTATACCCACTGCCAAAAACTCTCCCACTTATACTCAAAGTAGGTCTTTGTACTAGATATATCGAACTACCATTCATTTCACTAAGTGAAAGAAAAATCTGCTTGGTTGTTCTCTGATAATATCTTTTTTACCATAATGTCTTTGCTGCGCACTTGATCTTTAATTAATTTCATCCCCATATGTGATTGCTTAGCTTAATAAACTCGTGTGTCCCTTGAGTTAGCCTTCACTAGAATAGTAAAAAAATAATACTCATAGGCATACTCAAACTTACGATTAAAGCTATTAGGAAGATATTCCTAAGGTAAACACATATTCAGAGGATGACTTACTCGATCACTGATTAGTCATAAAACTAAGACAGTGTAACCCCAAGGACATTACATGAATGACTGGTAAACTAGAATATAGTTACTAGTCTTTCTCAAGCACTAGGGTATATTTATTACCTCAATCAAAATCCTTTGCCATGGTTAATATGATATATACTTGCTATGCATAAGCACAACTAATATCAAACTTAGTACACATTATAGCATACATGAGACAACTATCTCCGAAACTAGTCTCATAATTCTTAATCTCACTAAGCGTCAAACGACACTTGACTAGAGACAAGACAATTCCATCTTGAGAGGTATAAACCTTTTCATGGAATTTCTAATGCTTAAATGTTCCAAGCAATGTGTAGAT